>NW_016107359.1:6778535-6800192 GCF_001604975.1 Cebus imitator
TCCAGGCTGGAGTGCAATGGTGCAATCTACACTCACTGCAACCTCTGCCTCCCAAATTCTAGTGATTCTTGTGCCTCAGCTGCTGGAGTAGCTGGGATTACAGGCATGTGCCCCCACACCCAGCTAATTTTTGTATTTTTTGTTGTTGTTTTAGTAGAGATAGGGTTTCACCATGTTGGCCAGGATGGTCTTGATCTCCTGACCTCATGATCTGCATGATCTGCCCACCTGAGCCTCCCAAAGTCCCGGGATTACAGATGTGTGCCACCGCACCCAGCCTCTTTTAGTTATTTTTAAATGAATAAATTATTGTTGGCTATAGTCATACTGTAGTGCTATCAAATGCTAGATCTTATTCATTCCATCTGAATATATTTTTGTACTCATTAACCCCCTTCACCCACTACCTTTCCCAGCCTATGGTACCATCACTCTACTCTTTATTTCCATGAATTCAACAATTTTAATTTTTAGCTCCCACAAATGAGTGACAACATGCAAAGTTTATCTTTCAGTGCCTGGCTTATTTCATTTAACTTAATGGTCTCTAGTTCCATCCTGGAGGCTGACAATGACAGGATTTTCCGTTTATGGCTTAATAGTACTCCATTGTGTATATGTACCATATTTTCTTTCTTCATTCATCTGTTGATGGGCACTTAGGTTGCTTCCACATATTGGCGATTGTGAATAGTGCTGCAGTAAACATGAGTGCAGAAATCTCTTTGATATAATGACTTACCTTCTTTGGGGTATATACCTAGCATTGGGATTACTCGATCATATGACGCTCTAGTTTCAGATTTTGAGGAACCTGCATACTGTTCTCGACAGTGGCATTATTAAATTTACACTCCCACCAACAGTATATAAGAATTTCCTTTTCTCTAGATTTTTGTCAGAGTGCACTATTGCCTATCTTTTAGATAAAAGTCATTTTTACTGAGGTGAGATAATACTTCATCATTGTTTTGATTTGCATTTCTCTGATGATCAATGATGTTAAGCACCTTTTTTATATACCTGTTTTTCATTAGTATGTTTTCATCTAAGATATGTCTGTTAGGATCTTTTGCCCATCTTTAAATCAGATTATTAATTTTTCCCTATTGAGTTGTTTGAGCTGCTTACATGTTCTGGTTATTCACACATTGTCCGATTTATAGTCTGCAAATATTTTCTTCCATTCTGTAGGTTGTCTCTTCACTTTGTTGATTATTTTCTTTGTAATGCAGAAGCCTTTTAACTTGATGAGCTTCCATTTGTTCATGTTTGCTTTGGTTGCCTGTGCTTATGGGGTATTACTCAAGAAATTTCCACCCAGACCAATGTCCTAGAGAATTTCCTCATTGCTTTCTGTTAGTAATCATAGGTTGAGGTCTTAGATTTAAGTATTTAATTCATTTTGATTTGATTTTTGTATATGATGAGAGATAAGAATCTAGTTTTATTCTTCTGCATATGGATATCTAGTTTTCCAGACCATTTACTGGAAGGATTGTCCTTTTCCCAATATATGTTCTTGGCACCTTTGCCACAAATGAGTTCACTGTAGATGCATGAATTTATTTCTGAGTTCTCTATTCTGTTCCATTGGTCTATTTGTATGTTTATAATGCCGTACTGTTTGCTTCCTATAGCTAAATAGTATAATTAGAAGTCAGGTAATATGATTCCTCTAGCTTTATTCTTTTTTTCTCAGGATGACTTTGGCTATTCTGAATCTTTTGTAGTTCCATATAAATATTAGAATTATTTTTTTCTATTTCCAAAAAGAATGTCATTTCTATTTTTTGGTATCCTCTCCAATTCTTTTCATTTCTACAGTTCATCTCTACAATTTTCATTATAGAGATCTTTCACTTACTTGGTTACATTAATTCCCACATATTTTGTTTTTGTTTGTGGCTGTCATAAATTGGATTACGTTTTAAGTTTCTTTTTGAGAAGACTCATTGTTGGCATATGGAAATGCTACACACTTTTGTACATTGATTCTATATTCTGAAAATTTACTGAATTTGTTTGTCAGTTCTAATAGTGTTTTGGGTGTAATCTTTAGCCTTTTCCAAATATAAGACCATGTCATCTGCAAATAAGTATAATTTTTAATCCTTTCCAATGTGGCCGTTCTTCATTTTTTCTCTTGTTAAATTGCTGTAGTTAGGACTTCCAGTATTATGTTGAGCAGTAAAAGTGGGCATCCTTGTATTGTTTTAGTGCTTAGGAGAAAGGCTTTCCATTTACCCCCATTCATTGTGATACTAGGTGTGTATATGTTGTATCTGGCTTTTATTGTGTTTAGGTATGTTCCTTCTGTACCTAGTTTTGTGAAGTTTTTTTTTTTTTAATCATAAAGGGATGCTTAATTTTTACCAAATACTTATTTAGCATCAATTGAAATGATCACATGATTTTTATCCTTCATTCCATTGATATAATATATCACTTTGATGGATTTGTGTGTGTTGAACTATCCTTCCATCCCTGAGATAAATCCCACTTGGTTATGAGAAATGATCTTTTCAATGTGTTGTTGAATTCAGTTTGCTAGTATTTTCCTGAGGATTTTTGCATCAATTACATCAGGAATATTGGCCTGTAGTTTTCTCTTTTGATGTGTCTTTGTCTGATTTTTGTATCAGGGTAATACTGAAGCTCCAAAATGAATCTAGAAATATCCCCTCCTCCTCTATTTTTTTGGAGTAGTTTTAGTTGAATCGCTATTTTCTCTAAATGTTTGATAGAATTCAGCACTGAAACCATCAAGTCTCTTTGCTGATTTTCTGTCTGGATGTTATGTCCAGTGCTGAAAGTGGGGCGTGGAAGTCTCCAGATCACAGTGTATTGGGGTATATCTCTCTCTTTAGCTCTAATACTGTTTACTTTATATGTCTGTGTGTTTCTGTGTTTTTTGTGTGTATATATATTTATAATTATTATATTCTCTTACTGAATTGATTCCTTTATCATTATATAATGGCCTTTTTTCTCTGTTTATAATTTTTATCTTGAAATCTATTTTGCCTGATATAAGTATAGCTACTCTTGCTGTTTTGTGTTTTCCATTTGCCTGGAATACCTTTTTCCATCCCTTTATTTTCAGTGTATGTGTATCTTTATAGGTGAAGTGTGTTTCTTGCAGGCAAGACTGTTGGGTCTTGTATTTAACTCGTGCAGCCACTCTATGTCTTTTGACTGGAGAATTTAGCCCATTTACATTCAATATTATTATTAATAAGTGAGGATATACTCCTGGTAATTATTATTTGTTTTCTTGTCCTTTTATGTTATTCTCTACCTCCTTTCTTTTGTGTCTTCTTCTTTATTTTATTTATTTTTTTTTTTTGGACATGGAGTCTTGCTCTGTTGCTCAGGCTAGAATGCAGTGGCATAATCTTGGCTCACTGCAACCTCTGTCTCCCAGGCTTAAGCAATTCATCTGCCTCAGCCTCACAAGTAGCTGGGATTACCAGTACACATCACCACGAATGGCTAATTTTTGTATTTTTAGTAGAGATGGGGTTTCACAATGTTGACCAGGATGGTCTCAAACTCCTGACCTAAGGTGATCCACCCACCTCAGCCCCTGAAAGTGCTGGGATTACAGGTAGACCCACCACTCCCATCCCTGTCTTCCTTTAAATGAAAGTAATTTTGTCTGGTACTATGTTTTAATTTCCTGCTCTGTATTTATTTTTTATCTGTTGTATGCTTCTTAAATTTGAGATTACCATGAGGTTTGCAGATAATGTCTATAATCCATTATTTTAAACTGATGACAACTTAACACATTGTAAAAACAAAGAAACAAGTAAAGAGAAAACTAATAAAAATTCTACACTTTAGCTTCATCCACAACTTTTTATCCTTGTGTTGTTTCTTTTTATCTTACTTTGTCTAGGTCTTGAAAAGTTTTCATTGTTTTTCATAGGTACTGTTTTTGTCTCTCTATTCAAAATATGAATATACCCTAAAATTTCAGTGTTATAATATTCTTTTTTGTATATATTTACTATCACTGTTGAGTTTTGTACTGTCAGATGATTTCTTACTGCTCACTTACATTACTATCTTTCAGAAAGAAGAATAACCTTCAGTATTTCTTGTAGGATAGGTCTGATGTTGATGAAATCCCTCAGTTTTTGTTTGTTGGAGAAAGTCTCATTTCTCCTTCTTGTTTGGAGATTATTTTACTGCACGTACTATTACAGGATTAAAAAGATATTCCCACAGAACTTTATTTTACTTGTTTTATTTATTTATTTATTTATTTATTTATTTATTTATTTATTTATTTTTGAGGTGGAGTCTCACTGTCACCCACACTGGAGTGCAGTGGCATGATCTCGACTCACTGCAACCTCCACCTTCTGGGTTCAAGTGATTCTCTTGCCAAAATCTTCTGAGTAGCTGGGATTACAGGCACATGTCACCATACCTGGCTAATTTTTGTATTTTTTAGTAGAGACGGGATTTCACCATGTTGGCCAAGCTGGTCTCGAACTCCTGACCTGAAGTGATCCACCTGTCTCTACCTCCCAAAGTACTTGGATTACAGGTGTGAGCCACCATGCCCAAACTCCTACAGCACTTTAGAGATGCCATGTTTAATAAGAAACACCCAGAACCATATTAAAAAATTATCCCCCAGACTGGCAAGGAGCCAAGAGACCAAAGAATGACTTGGACAGGTTCATCTTGGTGAGTAGATGAGTTTAGCAGGGCTTCTATTTCAGACACTTTTGGATGGCAGTAGGTCAGCTTCAGATATATGCACCACCTTTAATCCCTAAACTGCTTTTAAACAATTTTCTGGCTCTTCTTGTATTGTGTGTGTGCAATGAAACTGTTTTCCTTGGTAGGTTTTCAGATATTCTCCAGGATGTTTGGGTTATCAGGGACACCTGCTCCTCAGCTGGAGACGAGGGCTTGGCTCATCACCTGGCCTTCAGGGACTGGACATACAACCTTTAGAAACATGATAGGGTCTGGTCACACTACACCATGTAACTGTCTCCTGTCCTGTAAGATTTCTACTGAGAAGCCTGCTGTCAGGCATATTAAAGCTCCTTTGTATATATACATATTTTTTCTTCTTGCTGCTTTTAGAATCCTTTCTTTATTCTTTGCCTTTGGGAGTTTGGTTACTAAATGATAATGCCTTGACATAGTCTTATTTTAGCTAAATCTGCTTAGTGTCCTATGACCTTCTTGTAGTTGAATATTGATATCTTTTTTTAGGTTTGGAATGTTCTATTCTCTGTTATCATCCCTTTGAATAAATTTTCTACCCTAATCTCTCTTTTCCTCTTCTTTAAGGCTAATAACTCTTAGATTTGCCCTTTTGAGGTTATTTTCTATATTTTGTAGGCATTCTTTATTCTTCCTTCTTTTGTCTCCTATAACTGTATTTTCAAATAGGCTGTTTTCAAGTTTACTAATTCTTTCTTCTGCTTGACCAATTCTGCTGTTGAGACTCTGATGCATTCTTTAGTGTCAATTGAATTTTTTCAGCTCCAGAATTTCTATTAACTGTTAAAAATTACTTCAATCTCCTTGTTAAGTTTATCTAATAAGATTCTCAATTCCTTCTGTTATCTTGAATTTTGTTGAGGTTCCTCAAAACAGCTATTTTGAATTACAGTGTAAAAGATCACACATCTCTGTCACTCTGGGTTTGGTCAGTGGTTTCTTACTTGATTTGTTTGGTGAGGTCATGTTTTCCAGGATGCTGTTTATGTTTGTACATATTTGCAGACATCTAGACATTGAAGAGTTAGGTATTTATTTAAGTGTTTACAGTCTGGGCTTGTTCATGCCTATCCTTTTTGGGAAGACTTTCCAAGTATTCAAAGGGCATTATGTGTTGTGATCTAAATCTTTGATCACTCCACATCTGCATCAAGGAGCACCCTATAAGCTCAGTAAGGATGTGGCTCTTGCAGCCTCATGGCAGTACCATCTTGGTGGTCTTGGGTGAGATTCAGAGAATTACCTGAATTACCAGGCAGAGGCTCTTGTTCTCTTCCCTTCCCTTAAACAAACAGATTAGTCTCTTTCCATGCTGACATACCCTGAGGTGGGTTAGGGATAATACAGGCACCCCTGTGGTCACCATCACTGGGACTGCACTTGGTCAGACTTGAAGACAGCATAACACTGGGTCTCACCCAAGGAACCTGGTGACCACTGCCTGGCTACTGTCAGTGTTCATTCAAGGCCCAAGGACTCTTCAGTCAGAAAATGGTAAAGCCAACAAAGCTTGTGTGTTTCCCTTGAGGGTGGCAAGCTCCCCCTGGTCCAGGCCTGGTCTACAAACGCTGTCCAGGAGCCAGGACCCATAGTTGGAAACTTTAGGAATCTACTTGGTGCTCTATTCTATTGTGGTTGAGCTGGCAACCAGGCTACAAAGAGCTTGTCACTCTTCTCTCTTTCTTCCTCATGCAGAAGGAATCTCTCACTGTGGCCACCACTGCCCCAGATCTGTAGTGAGCACTACCTGGTTACCACCAATGTTCTTCAATGCCCAAGAACTCTTCAGTCAGCTTTTGGTGAATGCTTTTAGGCATGAGTTAGCCCTTCAGTGAAGTGGGCTCTCTTCTGGCCTAGGGCAGGTCTAGAAATGACATCCAGTAGCCGAGGCCTAGAATTAGGGACCCCAGGCGCCTGCTTCATGCTCTTCTCTACTGTGGGCAAGCTGATGCCCAAGCTGCAAGACAAAGTTCTCGTTACTCTTCCTTCTCCTTTTCTCAACAAGGAGTCTTTTTCTGTATGTACACGTTGCTGGAAGTATGCTGTGTTACAACTGAAGCCAGCACGGCCTTGTGTCTCACCCAAGGCCAGCATCGAGTGCTGCCTGGCTACCATTGCAGATTATTCATGGTCCTAGGGCTCTTTAGTCAGCAGGTGATTAATTCTGCAAGGAATGGATCTTTTCTTTCAAGGCAGTGGGTTTTCTTTTGGCCCAGGGTGTGTCTAGAAATGTCATCAAGAAGCTAGAGCCTGGAATGGGAGGCTTGACACACACCACGTGGTGTCCCACTTTACAGTCACTGGGATGGATCATTCCTCTCTGTCTAGATCTGGTCTAAAAGCTTTCTCTGTGGGCACAAGCTCAATTCTTCCCCATGTTGCTTTCTGCTGTGAAAAGGCAGTACTGAGTTCCAATGCAGTCTCGTAAGCTCTCTGTCCCAGGAACACACAGATTATCTGTCTGCACCATACAGCTGCTGCCAGGGGGTGGTGGAGGGTGGCCTTGGAAATTCCCCCCATCTTCAGTTTCTCTTTCCTTGTAATGATGTTAAAACCAGGTACTGTGATTACTCACTTGATTTTTAGTTCTTATGAAGGTGTTTTCTTGTGTAGATAGTTGTTCGATTTTGCGTTTCTACCGTGGGAAGAGCAGATGTCTGGAGGGTTTTGTTCATCCATCTCACTCCACCTATCAATAGTACTAATATTTAATATTAAACAAATTTCTAACTATGTTTCAGAAATCAAAAAAATAAGAAACTTAATTTGAATGGAGCTAGTTCTTCTTTTTTTTGAAACAGTTTCACTGTGATGCCCAGGCTAGAGTGCAGTGGTGCGGTCTCGGCTTACTACAACTTCCACCTCCTGGGTTCAAGCGATTCTCCTGCCTCAGACACTTGAGCAGCTGGGATTACACACGTGCACCACAACCCCTTGCTAATTTTTGTATTTTTAGTAGAGACATGGTTTCACCATGTTGACCAGGCTGGAATTAATGGAGGTAGTATTTAACGAAAAATTTAGTTAGAAGATCAATTCTGAAAAATAATTTTTCTATCATTTAACTTTGACATTAGGAAAAAAGTCTTTTTGGGTGTTCATGCAAAACATCAAAGAAAAGAAAAAATCAAAGGAAACAAAAAATCGAAAAACCAAGTAAGTTTAGCATAAAATGTCTTAATGGTATTTTGTAATATGTAACTTTAAGGTAACAATTTTTAAAAAATTCAGGGCAAATATTTTAAGAATCAAGAATACAGAAAATATTTTCAACATGCGATAATTTGGTGAATATTATGCTCATGAGCTATTCAGGTAAAATTTATTATAAATGATTTATTATAGAACTCACTTTCTTTTAACCAAAGGACAATTGGAAAAATAATTTTATAGGATTGGTGGCAAGAAATTCTTTTCACAGCCATACATGTGTTAATTCTATGATTATAACAAAGATTGAAATAAAGATGAAAGAGTAATATGTAGAAATTATATAATTAGAAAAAGTAAACATTACAATCTGTTTTTGACTGGAGAAAGATGCCATTTAAAAAGAGGAATTTAATATTGTAATTTCACTAGAACAATCTGCCTCAACTTTTATGTGATAAACTTGTGAATTATTTTTAGTTGCTATGAACCCCCAGGTTGAAGGTCACATAAACTAAGCATGCCCAGATGAACCAAGAACACACCCACTTAGCTGAAACCTAAGTGCTCAGACCAAGGAGTGGGGACTGAATTAAGAATTGGATGCTGCATGGCAGGATCTAATATTCAATCAGATCAAGTACTTTCTTCTGTTGCCCTCGGGAATGATCCAGTTAGATTATGTCTCCTGGAATCACCTTATTGCAAGATCCAATAGCTAACACCTCATATCCTAGCTTATAAATCTCAACTCATCCTTCAGCTTGGGGAGACAGATTTGAGAGTTTCCTCTTGTCTACTTGCCAATCTTCTTGCAATAAAGCTTCTCTGTTCTCAAAAACTAGTGCCATGGTATTTGCTTCTATGTGCAAATATTGCTTGGTGACAATATTAGCCTATTGATAATATTTAGATACCATCAGTACAATATTAGCATATTGACAATATTTGAATACTAAATAGGAATAAAATAAGAATAAATAGGAATAAAATACTAATCAATATGTCAAATCAAATACTATATGTATAAAAATAAAAACAAAGAGACAAAAGAAATATTAAAGATCATATATAAACTAGTTATAAAAACTGTGTATAGATTTAACTCAACTAAACATGAGACTCAATACTTTATAAAGAAAAGAGGTTTAATTGGCTCACAGTCCCACCAGCTGTACAGGAGGCATGGCTGGGGAGGCCTCAGGAAACTTACAGTTATGGTAGGCGGCAAAAGGGAAGCTGTCACATCTCCAAATGGCAGAGCAGAAAAGAGAGGAAGGGCAAAGGAGGAACTGTTACACACTTTCAAACAAGCAGATCTTGTGAGAACTCCCTCATGAGACAGCACTGGTAGGATGTGCTAAACCATTAGAAACCATCTTGTGATCCAATCACCTCCTACCAGGCTCCACCTCCAACACTCAGGATCAGAATCATAATTCAACATGAGATTTGGGTGAAGACACAGAACTAAACCATATCATTCAGCTGCTGGACCCTCCCAAGTCTCACATCCTTCTGACATTTCAAAACATGATCAGGCCTTCCCAACAGTCCCCCAGAGTATTAATCATTTTAGAATTAACTCAAAAGTCCAAGTCCAAAGTCTCATCTGAGACAAGACAAGTCCCTTTTACCTATAAACCTATAAAATAATAAAAAAAAAAAGTTAAGACACTTTCAAGACACAATGGAGTACAGGCATGAGGTAAATTCTATTGTTCCCAGTGGGAGAAATTGGCCACCTCCATGATACAATCACCTCCTACCAGGGTCTACCTCCCACACTCAGGATCACAATTCAACATGAGATTTGGGTCAGGACACAGATCCAAACCATATCAATGACCTTAGAGGAATTTCTATGTCATTAGAGAATTGTCAGCAAATAGGAGAAAAATGCACAGAGTATTGTATTTCCAGAGCTTAGAAAGGAAGATCAATTGCTGCTGAGCCTCTAAATGGGAATGTGTTAGAGCTGTATTGGCAAGTTTTGAAAAAAAATGATTCTGAAAGCATAATTATGAATGATTCATTGAGGAAGAATTTTGGAATGCATTGAAATATAATCACCTTAAATGTTTGGTGGGGAAAAGCAAGATGTAAATCATAAATATATAAAGAGGCTAATCTGATTTTACAAAAAAAAAAAAGTTAAAGTCAAATTGAATTTTTTTATAAAAAACCTGAAAAAGACATAATAAAGAATCAGTCACATCCCAAATGATAAACTGACATTTATAAGAAAAGATAAAAACTAATCAAGAATTTTAAAAGGTGATTTTAGTAATGCTAAGAGAAAGAGGAGCCAAAATGCTGTCAGCCCACTCCTTGAGAAAATATTAATAATGACTTTGAGGAAAAAAATGTTATTTCACTTATGTTGTGCCCTCTATTTCTTGTTAAAGAAAATACTTTACACTAGAATGGAAAATATAGCACTTGCTATTAGTAAGAGGAATTTGAGTCAAAAGTAAAGAAATTATTAAGAGAATGACACAATTGTTTTTCATATTCTGCACTGGATGAAACTGTGAGGCATTCAAACATATGGCAATTAAAATGTGGAATTTTAACTACTAACAATTAGTCGAGAAGCATAGGAAAAATTAGACTGTCAAAAACATTTTCAAATTTTGAGACCGAAAAGAAGGAATATTCTGCAAACCAGAGATCTTGATGCAAGTTTGAATAATTTTGCAGAGTCTATTAATAAAAGAACAACGTTAGAATACCTATAAAGGAGAGTGGTGATGATGAGGAACTAATATGAGCCATTAAATAAGTCACACTAAGCTAGTTCTATTGTGTTTCTCGATATGGTTGTGAGACTATAAGCTCAGAGAAGTGCTGCAGAGAAAATGAAAATGGTTTTCAGAAAACGCTTGACAAGCCCTCACATGATATCCTGTTGTGTAAAATGGAGAAATGTACACAGCATGGCAAATTGGACAAATGAATATAACCAAAGACCCATCAACACTGCTTAAGTTCAACTCGTTTTGACATTTTGTGATTTTTCCGTGACTTTCTTCTTTGCCATATTTCTATCAACTGGATGCAAACTTTGATAAGATCCTTACTAAACTTGTGCAGACATGGAGTTGGAAACAATAATAGATATTATAGATAACAAATTATTCAGAAGGATCTTAGGTAGCTAGAAAGATAGGTCAAATATAAAAGTTTGAAATTAAAAAATGGATAGTGATGGGCAGACAAAAGCAGCAGAGATAAAAGAAGAAGGAGGAGGAGGAAAGAAATAAGAATATAAAAGGCCAAGGGAAAAACAAATTCAATCACACAATGTTGGAAAAATAGAAATTTTAGTTAGGGAATAGATTAGCAAAACTATTTTTAAAATAAATTTACCCAATAAACCATAACTCCTAGTACTTATGTAAATCTCTTCCACATGAATTTGGGCTGTCTCTATGACTCATTTGTAACTGATAAAATATAGTCAGTGTAACATTGAGATGACATCTGGGGCTAGTCAGAAAATACCTTGCAGGCTCTCATTGGTCTCTTGGATATGAATTGGTTAGATGAATGAACTAAACTTATGAGGCACAAGAAATAGGATCTGAACTACTCTGTCATAAGGTGCTTCCACTGAATATGAAGCATCATGGTGTTATTGGAAGGTGGACTTAGATTAGTTATGAATGAATATTGCAAACTCTAAAGCAACCAGTGGTTTTTGTTTGAGTTGGGAGAGTAAATGGAAATATAAAATGGTCAATTAAAACCATAAAAAAAAAAAAGAAAAAAGAATGAGGATATAGACAATAGCAAGTTCAACAAATAGAAAACAGTCCCAAACTTCATAAATGTTACAATAGTTAATTTTGTATGTCAATTTGACTGGGCCATGGGGTTTCTAGATACTAGATTAAACATTATCAATGTTTCTGTGATGATGATTTTGGTAAAATTAACAAAATTGACATTGAAATCAGTAGATTAAGTAAAGCTAATTGTCCTTCCTCTTATGGGTGAACCTAATTCAGTTAGTTGAAGGCCTGAATAGATCCAAAAGTCTAGCCCTCCCTTGAGTAAGAAGAATTCTTTCATGCTTGACTGCCTTTGAATTAAGATATCAACTTTTCCCCTGACTTTGAACCACAGCTGAAACTTCAGATCCTCGTGGATCTTAACCTCCAGCCATCAGTTGGGAGTTACAGAATCAGCTTTCCTAGTCCTTGGCCCTTTGGACTCCGGCTGGAACTCCACAATCAGCTCTCCTGTGTCTTCTCCTTGCCAGTTCATGCTGTTATTGATACTTGACAGTCTTCATAATCACTTGAACAAAAACCTTATAATAAATATCTTTATGTGTGTTTGTGTGTGTATTTGTCTGTGTATCTTACTAGTTCTTTTCTCTGGCAATAGAAATGTAATGAAACTATATCAGTTATCACTTTAAATATGAATTATCAAAATGTACCAATTAAAAGAGATGTTATCAGAATATATTAAAGAAAAAGCTATGTTAAGATTAGACAAAGTGGACTTTGGAACAGGAAGATTATCAGTGATAAAAATGGGCATTATATAATAATAAAGGAATAAATTATTTAAGGTGATATAACAATCCTCAGCGTAAACGTTTCTAACAAGAGATCATCAAATGTGAAGCAAAAACTGACACAGCTGAAAAGAGAAATAGACAAATCCAGTGTTACAGTGAGAAATGTCAAAACCTCTGATTTATTCATTGATAGATCAAGCAGGCAGAAAATCTGTAAGAGTATATATAGTTGACATGAACAGCACAATCTATCAACTTGATTTAACTGGCATTTATAAAATATTCCCTCCAACCACAAAATACATATTCTTCTTAATATCACATGAAACACTCACCAAGAAAAACCAAAGTTTGGTTTATAAAAATACTTTCACTTATTTTAAAGAATAGATATCATAGAAAATATATTCTTAGGCCACAATGGAATTAACCTAAAAATCAATAACAGAAACATAGCTGGATATTGTAAATATTTGATAGCTTAAAATATAATTCTCAATAGCAAAATGGTCAAGAAGAACTCTCAAGAGAAGTTAAAACAAATTTGATTCTAAATAACAGTAAAATGCAATTTATCAAAACATGTAGTATGCAGTAAAAATATCCAGTAGAGATGGAAATCTGTAGTGCTTAATTAACATATTAGGAAGTATCTAAAATCAAAACTCCAGGCTTTTACATTTATGAAACTACAGTATGAAGAACAATGTAAGCCTAAATTGAGCAAAAGAGAGAAATGCAAATTAGAGGAGAAATCAATGAAATCTAAAAGAAAATAGCACAGAAGTAAATGAAGCTAAATGCTACTTTTTTGAAAAGATTAATAAAGCCGATAAACTTCAATCAAGAATAACCGAGACAAAAAGACACAAAATGCCATACCTTGAATAAAAGGGGGCTATCAAAACTGATTCCATAGACATTGAACAGATGATAAAAAACACTCTGAATAACTCTGTGCCCCTAAATATGGTAATGTAGATGAAATGGAACAATTGTAAAAAGATACAAACAACTCAAAGTCATATAATTTTAATTGCCTTATACGTATTAACTAAATTAAATTAAAAATTAATAATAAAAAAAAATCCCCAGGTCCAATGATGAATTCTAACAAACATTTAAGGGAGAAATAACACCAATTTTCCACAATCTATTTCAGAACATAGAATGAGAGGGAACACTTCCTAAACTCATTATATAAGATTGTCATTGTCTGAATATCAAAATCAGATATAGGAATTACAAGAAAAGAAAAGTTTCGGTCAACATTACCTTTGATTATAGATGCAAAAAATCTCAACAAAATATTAGCAAATAGACTCCAACAATATATGGAAAGAATTATACACTATGACAAAATACAATTTGTTCAGAACATACAAGATTAATTTGATATTTGAAAGTGAATTGGTGTAATGTACCAAACCAAAAAGCTAAAGAAGAAAACTTGTCTATCATACCAATACAGAAGAAGTATTAAACAAAATTCAAAACATGTGTATGTTAAAAATCTCAGCAAACTAGAAATAGAAAACTTTCTAAATTTGATAAAGAATATCTATAAAAAAAGTCTTACAGCTAGCACCATACTTGATCCTGAGGAACTGGAGGCTACGATTGAGAATAAGCAGGATGTCTTCTCTCACCACTCCTATTCAGTACCATATTGGAAGTCCTTGTTAATGCAATAAGAGAACAAATAAATGATATATAAATAGATGAAGAAGAAAGAAATAAAACTTTGTAGACAAATGGTATGATTATCAGTAAACAATTCCAAATCAGCATGTCTCACAAGCTTGTAGGATAGAAGGTGATATAGAAAAGTCAATTACCTCTTTATATATGAGCAATGTACAATTAAAATACAAAATTAAGGAATTATATTTACCATAATTAAGGAATTATTGTTTACCATAATATTCAACAGAATAAAATACTTAGGAATAAATTCAACAAAATATGTAGAAACCCCAGATGTGGAAAACTGTGAAAACCTTATCAAAGGGGATTGAAATAAATAGACACCATAAATTGGAAGACCCAATTTTGTAAAGGTGTTAATTCTCACCAAATTGATCTATAGATTCAATACAAGCTCAGTTAGAATCCCAGGATGCTATTTTGTAGATACAGCCAAACTTATTCTAAGGTTTACAAGGAAAGACAACCTAGAAAAGCCTAGCTAATAGTAAAAAAGAACCAAGTTGGAGGGGTCACGTTATCTATCCATATTTACTATAAAGCTACAGTATTTATATTGCATTCATACTTAATATAAAGTACAGTAATCAAGATAGCAAGGCATTGGCAGAAGAATAGAAATATAGATGAGAGTAGCAGAATAGAAAGCACATAAATAGGTGACAATAATTGTAGTTAACTGATTTTTTGACAGAGCAGCAAAATCTTCTCAACAAATAGTGCTGAACAATTGAATGCCTGTATGCAGGGAGGGGAAAAGGTGGGATCTCTCTCTTTCTCTCCCTCTCTTTGTGTCTCTATGTTACCTTTCTCAAAAATTAACTGAAAATGTATTATAGTTCTAAGTGTAAAACCCAAAACTATAAAACTTCTTGAAGAAAGCATGTAAGCATAAAACTAAGTAACCTTGAATTTAGTGACATATTCCTCCCAGAAACATGTAACTCCAGAGCAACCATAAGAAAAAACATCAGAAAAATTCCAGCTGATTAGCGTTCTACAAAATACCTGACCAGCACTCCTCAAAAATGTCAAGGTCATCAATTAAAAAAAAAAAAAAAGGACCCTCTGAGCAAACATCACAGCCAGAGGAGGAGCCTAAGGAGATATGACAATTAAAAGTGATGTGGCATCCTGAATGGGACCCTGGAACAGAACAAGCACATTAGGGAAAGGCTGAGGAAATAGGAAGAAAGTGTGAAATTTAGTTAATTATAGTGTATCAATATTTGTTCATTGTTTGTAACAAATGTACCATACCAATATAAGATGTGAGTAATAGGGGAAATTATGTCGGGCCCACATGAGACCTCTCTGTATTTTGTTCATAACATTCTTTAAAACTCTAAAACCTTTCTAAAAATATCAATTATTTTTTAAAACTATAAAAATATAGAAGCTTTCATTGTGAAAATATATAGATGACTTTGTATATATTAATAAGCTGCAAAATTTGTCAAAATGCTGATGTAGAACACACACAAAAAATTGTGCAAGCAGTTTGTATGTTTTTCTTATTATTAATCAGATCTTTACAATTTTGAAACTTATTTTCTAAATCAATCTTAAGGTATTACAATTGTATTAAATATTGTTGTGAGTTCTTGAAATTTGATTATAATTTCTTCAAAATCAGTTAGGAATTTTCGATCATAGAAGTCAAATACTATAGTCCGAAATGTTTGGGTTTTGAAGCTTTTTGAGAATTGCAATTGTTTTGAAAACAAACCATGAAATAAAAAAGATTTTGAAATATATCTCTACAAAACTAATAAAAGAAATAAGTGAATTAAAGAATAAAAGCTAAAGGGCAGCAGAATTAATTCTGAATTTGTGTAATTCAATTAGGAGGATACCTTTTTGACAACTTAAATTTATACTTTGTATTACACTGGAATGAAATTGAGATGATCTCTAATTGTGCCCCATTTACTTTTGGTAAAATGTTTAAATGAATCATAAATAGATATAGTAATGTCTTTGATGAATTTTGCCTTACGAAGGTATTTTCGAAATCATTATTTTACATGTAAACAAAAATACCATCTTTGAAAAACATGTAAAGTAGTCTGTGATTTATATTACGTGTAATAAATGATTAATTGTATAGATATATGGTTCCTGGGGGCCATAACGATTGACTTGAGATAAGTGAAGTAATATGAACTGTTTAAAATTAACTATTTGTGGCCAAAAGATTGTTAATATTGTTTTTAAACAGTGACAGATACATCAGGAAGAAATACATTGTATTTGATGTCTCTCATAAATATAATATTACAGCTATCATAAAATGTCTTAATGAATAAATATCTTTAATATCTTCTTTAAATCTAAGTTCTATAATTTTATGAAAACAATTATTGTGAATAGATTGATACACTGTGGTTTTAAGTGGATGTACATATTGGATGTGAGGAGGTAGAACTTATACTTTTCTCATGAACGGGTTTTATTTTTTATTACCATCACTGGATGTTTAACAGTTGGAAGGATTTATGATGAGATAACTAAAATTCTCAATTCTAGTGGTGTTCACAGCAAGAAAGCTGGCCAGGATTATAGTTACATATGCTTACAAAAATACAGCCTACATAAATCTCTATAAGCAAGATTCTGCTATCAATGGAGTGAGAAAATAACAATCACTATTCCGAACAATGGGAAAATTTTCTCTGTCGGTATCTATATCAACCTTACAAAATTACTACTGTATAATACAGTAACAGATCTATTTAGGCAAAAATGTGACAAGACAGTTGCTTGACATTTAGTAAGTTAAATGTTTCTTTAAACAAGTTAAAATGACAAATCCAATTAAATTGTTCAAGCACTATTTTTTTCTACATTCCTTAAGATCTATTTCTCTTTGGTGACCTTGTGGAGACAGGTTCTTAAAAATTGGCTGCAACTTTTTTCACTAAGATGGTGGAATCTGATGACACATAATACGAATCTAATTGGAGTAGAAAAAGAGGGAAAAGTTGACAGAGGATTTGTCTTTTGTTCCAATAGTTTACTGAATCTAGTCTTATAGAACAAATGAAATATAACCAATATAAAAAGGTAAAAAGTTGACAAATAAAAAGGAAAGAATACAAAAAATAGATGCAGTAGAGAGATTTCAAAGTAGAGAGATTGTTGTTGTTTCACTGTTAATGGATAATGCTATTTTTGAAAAGAAATATAAGCTAATTGAATACCGAAAATTTTACAGAATTTTTAAAAACTAATTAGAATAAATTACTGAAGCAATGAATAGTAAGTTAGAAAAAAGTATAAGAGTAAAAAAGTCAGATTTATGTATGAATAATAGAAATCATTCATTTTTAAATTTGATTTTTAAATTTTTTAAATTATACTTTAAGTTCTGGGGTACATGTGCAGATAGTGTTGGATTGTTACATAGGTCTACACATTTCACAGTGGTTTGCTGCATCCATTCCCCCGTCATCTACATTAGGCATTTCTCCTAATGTTATCCCTCCCTGATCCCCTCACCCTCTGGCTATCCCTCCCCTAGCTCCCTGCAACCCCCAACAGGCCCTAGTGTGTGATGTTCCCCTCCCTGCGTCCACATGTTCTCATTGTTCAACACTCACTTATGAGTGAGAACATCTGGTGTTTGGTTTTCTGTTCTTGTGTCAGTTTGCTGAGAATGATGGTTTCCAGCTTCATCTATGTCCTTGCAAAGGACAAGAACTCATCCATTTATGGCTGCATAGTATTCCATGGTGTATATGTGCTACCTTTTCTTTATCCACTCTATCATTGATGGGCATTTGTGTTGGTCCAAGTCTTTGCTATTGTAAACAGTGCTGCAATAAACATACATGTGCATGTGTCTTTATAATAGAATGATTTACAATCTTTTGGGCAAATACCCAGTAATGGGATTGCTGGGTCAATTGATATTTCAATTTATAGATCCTTGAGGAATTGCCACACTGTCTTCCACAATGGTTGAACTAATTTACAGTCCCACAAACAGTATTAAAATGTTCCTATTTCTACACATCCCCTCCAGCGTCTGTTGTCTCTAGATTTTTTATTGATCACCATTCTTACTGACACAAGATAGTATCTCAATGAGTTTTTGATTTGCATTTCTCTAATGACCAGTGGTGATGAGCTTTTTTTCATTGTTTGTTGGCTACATAAATGCCTTCTTTTAAAAAATGTCTGTTCATATCCTTTGTCCACTTTTTGATGGGGTTGTTTTTTTCTTGTAAACTTGTTTCAGTTCTTTGTAGATTCTGGATATTAGCCCTTTGTCAGATGGGTAGATTATAAAAAATTTTTCCCATTCTGTTGGTTTCTGGTTCACTCTAATGATAGTTTCTTTTGCTGTGCAGAAGTTTTTTTAGTTTAATTAGATCCCATTTGTCTATTTCGGCTTTTGTTGCCATTGCTTTTGGTGTTTTAGTCATGAAGTCCTTGCCAATGCCTATGTCCTGAATGGTATTGCCTAGGTTTTCTTCTAGGGTTTTTATGGTGTTAGTTCTTATGTTCAAATCTTTAATCTATCTGGAGTTAATTTTTGTATAAGGTGTAAGGAAGGGATCCAGTTTCAGCTTTCTGCATGTGGCTAGCCAGTTTTCCCAATGCTATTTATTAAACAGGGAATCCTTTCCCCATTGTTTGTTTTTGTCAGGTTTGTCAAAGATCAGATGGTTGTAGTTCTGTGGCATTCTTTCTGAGGACTTTATTCTGTTCTGTTGGTCTATATCTCTGTTTTGGTATCAGTACAATGCTGTTTTGATTACTATAGACTTGTAGTATAGTTGGAAGTCAGGTAGCATGATGCCTCCAGCTTTGTTCTTTTTGCTTAGGATTGTCTTGGTTATGCGGGCTCTTTTTTGGTTCCAATATGAAGTTAAAGGTGGTTTTTTCCAGTTCTGTGAAGAAGGTCAATGGTAGCTTGATGGGGATAGCACTGAATCTATAAATTACTTTGGGCAGTATGGCCATTTTCACGATATTGATTCTTCCTAATCTTGAGCATGGAATGTTTTTCCATCTGTTTGCGTCCTCTCTTATTTCCTTGAGCAGTGGTTTGTAGTTCTCCTTGAAGAGGTCCTTCACATCCCTTGTTAGTTCTTTTCCTTGGTATTTTATTGTCTTTGTAGCAATTGTGAATGGGAATACATTCTCGATTTGGCTCTCTGTTTGTCTGTTATTGGTATTTAGGAATGCTTGTGATTTTTGCACATTGATTTTGTATCCTGAGACCTTGTTGAAGTTGCTTATTAGCTTAAGGAGATTTTGGGCTGAGATGATGGGGTCTTCTAAATATACAATCATCTTGTCTGCAAATAGAGACAATCTGACTTTCTCTTTTCTTAATTGAATACTCTTCATTTCTTTTTCTTGCCTGATTGCTCTGGCCAGAACTTCCAATACTATGTTGAATAGGAGTGGTGAGAGAGGGCACTCTTGCACCAGTTTTCAAAGGGAACACTTCCAGTTTTTGCCTATTCAGTATGATATTGGCTGTGGGTTTGTCATAAATAGCTTTTATTATTTTGAGATATGTAATATCAACACCTAGTTTATTGAGAGTTTTTAGCATAAAGCACTGTTGAATTTTGTCAAAGGACTTCTTTGCATCTCACTATTGAGGTAATCAGGTAGCTTTCATCTAGAAACACTCTAGTAATTTCACACTAAGAAACAAACAAACAAACAAAAAAATCAGTGTTCTTTTGAAGGTAGGTCTTGAGGTAAGCATAGAAGAGAAAAAAAGTGTAGGATAACTCATATAATTGTTAGCTACTTAGGATTATAAACAAATAAGATTATAACAAAATATATACTTTCTGGGAATTTTTAAAAACATTAATAAATAGTGCAAATTATTTCAAGAGCAATGGCACATCCTTCTAAAATTTGAATTCTGTTTATTACAATAAAGCCATTTGGACACTTCATGCAGTGATAGACTGTTTGTTTAACATTATGCATTAAAAATTTGCTTTAATATTTTTGTTTAATTGAAAACAATTAGGTGTTCACTTTCTACCAGGAAAAGGTAATTGATTTAGTGACAATCACTAAAAGTTAACAAAAGTGAAAGTAACTAAAAATGCACAGATGCATATAAAAGAAGATCATGTAAGCGGCTACACATGATGTTAAATATGCTTTTATAGACCTCTCTTTTTAATCTCAGTGTGTGAGAAAGATATCATATCAATATACTGTATATAAAAATATATATATTTAAATTTTTCTTTCTTTTATGTTGCTTTTCTATTAAAAATACACAAACGCCAGATATAGGTGATGGGGGGATAGAGGCAGCAAACCACATTGCCATGTATGTACCTATGCAACAATCCTGCATGTTCTGCACAAGTACCCCAGAACCTAAAGTGCTATTTTATATATATAATACACAAAATACCTACAGTGGATATTATAGTGTTACATCATCATAATATAAATGGAGAATAGATATTTCATTTAGCGATCAATTAAAAATGTTATGAAATACGATTTTAAAATCCAGAAGTCTCTGGCACAGAGTACCCAGGAGGAAGTCACCTGTGTACCAACTTTGTTGCCTGGTTTGTATCTTTCCAAACTCTGGCCACTGAATCCCTCATTATATATATTGTTCAGTCATGGAAATTAGAGTTGATGTGACTGGCTATTCCCTAGGCCAATTCCATGTTCTATCCCAGTTCTATTTTATTCAGAGCCTTATATCGAATTTTTCACTGGTGCTAAAAGAATAATGCTGGCCTTCTTGCTCAGAAGTATTCTATCATGATTTTATGTAAATAGGGGATGCACAGAAATGATTTGGACTATTATAAAGGGTTTTATAAATTATAGCTATTTAGTAGTGTCTTTAATTATAGGGGACAAATATAAACCATTGTTTTTAAACTGTCTCTTATCAGTAATGTTTAAGATGTATAGCACTGCTTATTTTGTCAAATCAAGTAAATTTGAATCAAGTAAATTCTAGGATTGGTAAATTACTTTTTTCTCCAGATCTGAATCCTATGTCTGCCTTTCTTGTATCCTCAGAACCTGGCAGGGTTTTTGTTTTGTTTTGTTTTTCTTTCCTTTTTTCGCTTATTCACCCAAAGCTTTGGTGATTGCCTCTAATTCAGTCTTGGAACACTACCACACTGCAGCTCTTTCAGTACGAGAATCTAATGCTAAGCTGTCTATATTGGCTGTTTGAAAGCACACTGAAAATCAGGCCACCTGTAAATAAAACTGTATAGAATAGACCTATTCATCCGTGGAATGAATATATAAGTAAAGGAAAATCCAGGTGAGGAAAGTTAAAACAGTGGTGGAAGCAGGAAGGGCTTCTACAAATAAAAAAGTGATAATGCTTTTTTTTCCCTCTGAAAACTAGGATTTAATCATTTGAGAGTGGGAAACCAGAATCAAATCAGCTGATTTTTAAATTTCTCCTGTATCATTTTTTTTTTTTTTTTTTTTTTTTTTGAGATGGAGTTTTGCTCTTGTTACCCAGGCTGGAGTGCAAT
>NW_016107359.1:6800304-6801636 GCF_001604975.1 Cebus imitator
AGGATGGTCTCGATCTCTTGACCTCGTGATCCACCCGCCTCGGCCTCCCAAAGTGCTGGGATTACAGGCGTGAGCCACCGCGCCCGGCCCTCCTGTATCATTTTTAACCATAAACTCTTTTATCTTAGAAAAATTTTAGATTTAGAGAATTATTACAAAGATAGTACTGAGAGATCCCATATACTCCACACCTGCTTCCTCATTCATAATTTACATTAGTATGGTGCCTCTGACATCGTTAACAAATAGATACTGATTCATTGAAATTAAAGTTCACAGTTTCCTCAGATTTACTCATTTTTTTTTCCCTAATGGCCTTTTTCTGTTCCAGAATCCAATCCAGGATGCCACATTGCATTTAGTTGTCATCTATCCTTAGATTTATCTTGGCTGTGACAATTTTTCAGTCTTTTTTTTTCTTTTTGATGATATTGACAGTTTTGAGGGGTACTGGTCAGGTATTTTGTAAAACATCTCTCAACTGGGATTTATCTGGTGGTTTTGTTATACATACACTGAGAGGAAGAGCAGATAGATAAAATGTTACCCTCATTATATTATATCATAAATGTGATTTATTACTGTGGATGCTCATCTTGATCACTTAGATTGATGTTAGGATCCTCAACTGAAAAGTTACTACTTTTCTTCTCCCTTTCCATATTTTACTCTTTGGAAGACCTCTACCACAAATCCCTAAGTCTACCAAAGAGGAAAGGTCTTTCAAAGAGTAGAGTATGGAAAGGAAGAAGAGAAGTAGTTATTGTGTTAAGCCCACATTTAAGGAGTGGGAATTTATGCTCCATCCTAAGAGAGAAAAACCTACATAAGTTAGAATTATTATGCACAGGAACATTTTCTATTTCTCCCTATTGATTTCTTTAGTTAATCACTAATTTGTATTGGTATATAATCACAGATATTTATTTTCTATTCTCTATTAAAATCCTACACAATTTCCTTTATTTTGTTGCTCAACCTGCTACAGCTTTGGCCATTGGGTATGCTTTCAGTTGGCTCCTGCATGTCTTTAGCAAGCCCTCATCTTTGAAGGGACATTTTTGTGGGAAGAAGGGAAACCGATTTCCTAATTATTGAAGATAGATGTTGTTCCAGGCTCACTGTGTATATTTCTTACATCAGGCCTAGAATCACCTTTTTCTCCAAAGAGCCCTTGATACTTTTACTGTAGAATGGTATTAGAAACCAAGATTTGGGTACTAGGTGTGCTTGGGACTTCTGGAGTATGCTTGTTGTTATGCTCTCAAGGGGGTATATGTATGTATCCTAGTCTATATAGATAGACATTTCTTTTTTTTTTTTTTTTTTTTT
>NW_016107359.1:6801764-6817664 GCF_001604975.1 Cebus imitator
TTTTAGTAGAGACGGGTTTTCACCATGTTGACCAGGATGGTGTCTATCTTTTGACCTCATGATCCACCCACCTTGGCCTCTCAAAGAGCTGGGATTACAGGCTTGAGCCACCATGCCCGGCCTAGATAGACATTTCTATAAATACTTATGCAAGTAGCCATTTGTTTTTGGTATTCATCCTGCTTGATGTTCTCTTCACTTCTTGAATCTGTAGTTTGGAATCTGTCATGAATTTCTGAAAGTTTTCTGTTATTATTACTTCAAATATTTCTTCTGCTGTGTTCCCTTACATTTCCTTCTGGGATCCCAACTTTGTGTGTGCTTATACTTTTTCAGATTTTCCTACAGTTATTTCATGTTTTCTTCTACTTATTTTTTTGCATTCTTTTTTTCTCTTTATATTTCAGTTTGAGAAGTTTCTATTGATATATCTTCACCTACTACTCAATTATGTTCATTCTATTGGTGAGTTGATTGAAGGCATTCATCATTTCTGTTATAGTGGTTTTGATTTATAGCATTTTCTTTTTATTATTTCTTAGGATTTCCATCTCTGTTGTCATATTATCAATCTGTTGTCTCCTTATTTCATTAAAGGCCTTAACATATTAGTCATGTTATTTTAAATTCCTGTCTGATAATCCTTAAAATGTGAGTCATATCAATCTAGTTCTAATACTTGCACTGTCTTTTCAGACTGTTTTGTTGTGCCTTTTGGATTGCATTGTAACTTGTTCTTGATATCCAGGCACATTTCTTCAGGCAATGGCATCTAAGGTTAGTAGACAGTTAGTTGAGAATGTATGTTAATATTGGTAGGTGCTTTGTTGAATGTTTGCTGTGGGTATAGATGCCAAGGCTTCAACCACCTGTAGTGACCTTGTATTTGTCTTTCTTTTTATCTGTGCCTTACAATTCTTACAGCTCTTTTCCATTATTATTATACCAGAGCATTGATAATATTGAGCTAGCTGTTGTGAAGGGTGAGTTTTACCTATTTATTTCAGTTAAATCTCAGTCTTTTAGTTGTCTGTTGTCTGTTATGTTCACCAATGTTTCTTGTTTGATACGACAGAACGCTTAGGGCCTGTGGAGGGAAAGAATGCTCTTCCTTCATCTGACTGGGACATAAGTCTCTGCCAGCCTTTTCTCCTGGAGAGTAGGCCTTTCTTTTTTTTTTAATTGCATTTTAGGTTTTGGGGTACATGTGAAGAACATGCAAGATTGTTGCATAGGTACACACATGGCAGTGTGATTTGCTGCCTTCCTCCCCTTCCCCTATATCTTGCATTTCTCCCCATGCTCTCTCTCCCCACTTCCCCACCCCCCTGTCCCTCCCCCATTATCCCCCAACAGACCCCAGTGTGTAGTGCTTCCCTCCCTGTGTCCATGTGTTCTCATTGTTCAACACCCACCTATGAGTGAGAACATGCAGTGTTTGATTTTCTGCTCTTGTGTCGGTTTGCTCAGAATGATGGTTTACAGGTTTATCCATGTCCCTACAAAGGACACGAACTCATCATTTTTGATGGCTGCATAATATTCCATGGTGTGGAGAACTATAAGTCACTGCTCAACGAAATAAGAGAGGACACAAACAGATGGAGAAACATTCCATGTTCATGGTTAGGAAGAATCAATATCATGAAAATTGCCATACTGCCCAAAATAATTTACAGATTCAACACTATTCCCATCAAGCTACCAATGACCTTCTTCACAGAACTGGAAAAAACCACCTTAAACTTCATATGGAACCAAAAGAGAGCCCACATAGCCAAGTCAATTGTAAGCAAAATGAACAAAGCAGGAGGCATCACACTACCAGACTTCAAACTATACTACAAGTCTACAGTAATCAAAACAGCATGGTACTGGTACCAAAACAGAGATATAGACCAAGGGAACAGAACAGAGGCCTCGGACACAACACAACATATCTACAACCATCCGATCTTTGACAAACCTGAAAAAAACAAGCAATAGGGAAAGGATTCCCTGTTTAATAAATGGTGTTGGGAAAACTGGCTAGCCATGTGCAGAAAGCACAAACTGGACCCCTTCCTGATGCCTTACACTAAAATTAACTCCAGATGGATTAAAGATTTAAACATAAGACCTAACACCATAAAAACCCTAGAAAATCTAGGCAAAACCATTCAGGACATAGGCATAGGCAAGGACTTCATGACCAAAACACCAAAAGCATTGGCAACAAAAGCCAAAATAGACAAATGGGACCTAATCAAACTCCACAGCTTCTGCACGGCAAAAGAAACAGTCATTAGAGAGAATCAGCAACCAACAGAATGGGAAAAAAATTCTGCAGTCTGCCCATCTGACAAAGGGCTGATATCCAGAATTTACAAAGAACTAAAACAGATCTACAAGAAAAAAACAAACAAGCCCATTCAAAAGTGGACGAAGGATATGAACAGACACTTTACAAAAGAAGACATATATGAGGACTTTTAAATGAAAAAGACTTTGCATGTACTTTCCAAAAATTGCTCTTCCTTTGCCCCTACTCCAAGCACAAGCGACTATTTTCTGGATTTTCCCTACAAAAACGTGTTGTATTTTCTGAAGGTAAAACTCATAAAAGTGCGAGGACTCCTCTTCACCTGCACCTCTGAGGATTTTTCGTTTATACACCAGTTCCTACTGAGCATCCAGAAATTTTGCAAATTCGCCACTTATGTATTATTACCAGTCTACGTCTCCAGAAGCTTGTCTTTCAGATAATCAGATTTTTTACTGTGACTTTTCTGGATCCACTTGTCTTTCTAGATTTCAGGGTGGTAATTTGCCTTACAAACTCATTTCTCTGGATCTCCCCCCCAAAAATCATTGGTTTTCAGTTTGTTTGCTTTTTTTCATGTTGTAAGATGAAAGCGAGAACTTCTAACCTTGCTACATGTTGGAACTAAAATTGGAAGTTCCAACTAGCTTTACAATTCTTTTTTTTTTTTCTTCTTTTTCTATGAGATTGCTCAGTTGACAGTGGCCTCTAGTGGAAATTACTATTTCCTCTTCCCTCTATTTATGCTTTACCTTAATCTTCCTTTTGAAAGTTCTTACATGGTTACTTGAATTTTAAAAAATATTGCATTAGTATTATTTTATTTTTGGCATTTGCATTTCCTTCTTTTTCCTGTTTTGCTGCTGGAAATCTCCAAACTGCATCATGGCAACTTCCCAAGTCAGATGTCTTTTCTTCCAGCCTGTAATATGGTAGCTGGGCACCGATTTAAAATAGAAAATTTTAACTCAGGTCTTTGAGTAAAATTAATTCTGTTGATTATTTCTAGGCTTTCTTTGGGTGAATTTTTTGAAATGTGCTAAGAATAAGGTTTAGGTGTATTTACTTATTTATGCTTGCTTTCTTTTCATTCCTTATCACCATATTTCCATGTGTATAAATCACACAAATGGAAAAATTACTAACATAAATCCTTTCTCAAAATCTTCATTGATACTTCAGCTTAACATTTTCAAAATTATGCTTATAAAAAAGCACAGTGTAATTTTTAAAAGACATAAAAGTCCAATCTTTTATTTCTTTTGGGTCATACTCACATATTTATATTCTACTCCATCAATTAAAAAAAGAATTATAGCAAAAGACACATCTGAAAATCCATAAGCTCTGATAAGATTTATGTATGTTTCTGAAAGGGATAATGAACATAAAGGGAATTATTGAAAAACTTTGAAAAAGAGTCACATTTCTATGGGGCTAAAATTTTTTAGATACTGAAGAAAGAGAAGATTCCAAGCTTGTCATATCATAAGTTGTATGGCATCTGCTTAGTAAACTTGTGAGCAAAACACGTATTTTCTTAATTCTCTGGGTCGTACTTGTACACCACTTGTACAATAAACTGTGGTGGCTTGAAAGGACCCATTATCTCTGAGAGCAACATACAAGCATTATGTGAATTAATTTAGTTTGGTGGAGATTCTGGGTAAATTCCAAATGTGGATGAGGGAATCAATTAATTTATCTTTAAAAATGTTTAAACATATATAAATACAAGCATATTAGATTGCTAGTACTTTAAATGAAAATGTTACAATATGATGATATCTCAATAAGAAAAATATCCATTTGCAAAGAAATAACTAGAAAACATACATTTTTACTTTGTATATTACCTGTAAGAAGGTTAATCACAAAGTACAAGGGATTAATTTTATTCAAATTACCTGATACATTGTTCTAGGCAATTACTTTTAAAATCTTTGTAAGAGGGCCCTCAAAATGCAAATAATTTATATTCAGTTATGGTTTTAAAAAATGAGAGCACTTAAAAAGTATGTTTCAAGACTTGATATATTTATATTCCGATATTTGACACATAATTATCTCAGTTGTTGGCAGACTTCACTGAATTTGGGATTCAAATGAAAAAATTAAGCAAATACAAAACTGTGCATAGATAAGAACAAATCAGGTAAAGAAAAATAATATTTCCCAATTCTACATGTTTTAAATGTATTATGTCTGATATAGCAAACATGTTAGTGCTTAAAACCTGAGATAAAATTTTCTTAAAGATATAGTAATATTTTTATAGCCTATAGATATGAACATAAACTACAACATTGTAAAGAAAAACTGAAAGTTAAGAAGTTAAAATTTTTTTTAAAATAAAGAATGCCAGAGAAGTGTAATATAGTTCTCAGTGAAACACATCAAATCTAGGATAGAAATAAATCATTTTTCACTAATTCTATTATAAAAATGGAAAATTAATTAAAATATAACTTCTTTAAAAAGAAAAACTCAGATATATAAAAAAAACTCAGATATTGACAATCTGGCTAGGTTTAGTTTCTAGATTAATATATTAAATGCTCATGGCAAGTATTATTTCCATTGGAACATTTTCATTCAATTATTTTTCATGTGTTTGGTGAATTATAAAAGTAATCTAATTATCTATTCAAAATACAACTGGGCCAGCCAAAATCAATCATGGAAGTAGGAGAGAAAAATGACAATAAATCGGAATTAACTCGCAGTAAGACTTAATTGAGCTGACTCCGGGGTTAGATATGTATGTCTCTACATGTAATACGTTCATTTTATATTGCAGTAGCATTGTTAGCAATAAAAGTGTTGGACCAATATTGACTTTTGAAAACAAAATCTTTTGTTTTCTAAATTATAGGAATAATAAGCAACAAAATATTTAGAGTCAATTGGGGAATTTTACAGTAATAAAGTTTTCTCATATTTTAAATACTTTTTCCTTTAGGAATTCTAGAATAACTATTAGCTCCTTTCAACTGAGTCATTCTAAGACTTACACAAAGGGGAAATGTAGAGGTCCTTTACAAAGAGTATGTAAGTTAATCTTTTAGATATTTCATGGAGTTACTTGTGTATGTATCACTAACCCAAGACATGATTATGTGTGTGTGTGCACATGTGTGTGTGCATGCATGCATGAGATAGAGATATTATCCTAGCTTTGGAAAAAATATAAACTAGAATTCTAAGTATTACTTAATTTTCTTGATTTTTTTTAATTTAATTACCCAAACAATCAAGGAAAATCTAGTAATACTTAGAATTTTATTTTATTTATTTATAATTTTGAGGCAAGGTCCCACTCTGTCACCCATGCTGGAGTGCAGTGCCCTGAACATGGCTTACTATAGCCTTGACTTCTTAAACTTAGGAGATTTTCCCACCTCAGACTCCTGAGAAAATGGGACTGCAGGAGTGCATGACCACATTAGGTTAATTTTTTTATTTTTGTAGAGGCACAGTCTTACCATGTTGCCCAGGCTGGTCTGGAACTCCTGAGCTCAAGCAATTTCCCATCTCAATCTCCCAAAATGCTGGGATTATAGGTATGAGCCACTGCACGTGGCCCAATACTTAGAACTTTGGATTCATCATCTCACTTTGGCAAGACCAAGAGGAGGCTGTTTTCAGTTGCTCATCCTGTTACTGCACTTTATTTTGAAGTTTCTCTAAAATAGAGAAGAAAGCTTACATATTCTATAGCCAGAATGCTACATCCATTTTACATCTGCATTCCTTCTAATTGGGAATGCATAACCTTTGAATCATTTTAACATTTTTCTGTCTTTTTTTCTGTTTCTTCCTTCAGATCTGAAAATCATAAGATGCTGTAAAGTTATAATCCCATCTTACTGGGTACAAAACTCTTGGGAAGATTTGCTGAAGAATGCCATAAACACCTCAATGATGCATTTTTTTTTTTTTTTACTGAAAATACTTGTGTAAAATCAGAAAATCAAAATCTACTGCATTGAATGCCATATCCACATATCTGTGGAAACACACATTTTGGTAAGAAAAAGATTATCCCTAAAACAAAAGTGGTTTTTTTTCTTCTAAAATACTGACTAGGTCACAACATCCATTGTAGATGATGTAAAGATATTTGGGTCAGTTCTCCGCTAACAATCATCTTTCTTAAATGACCTAAATATCTAAAACCTGTTCTGTTATGCTTTAATTTACCATAGACAATTGTGACCAATGCAGAGCAGTTTGCATGAAGTCACCTTAATACAGTTACAGAACTCAAAAATTCATAAAAAATAGCTTGTGTACTGACCAGTGCATTTACAGAATCTTCTGTTGGCTTTCTGAGATATTCTAGCAAAATCATATTTATGATTTGGGGTAAAAATAGGAAATTATTGCATATAACCTTCTACTCAATGTGAAATCCTCACATTAATACTATATATAACATATTTTATTATTTGTCTAATTATTATGTGGCAAACAAGTAAAAGATTCAAAGTGGTATGATTGAAATAAAATTACATAAATAATCAACTGCATGTTTAATTTACATTGGCACATATTTACCATATATATACTCCACATCCCTCTAGGGTAAACTCATTCATGCTTTCACATGTTATTCATGCCCTCCCTTTTCTAGGAGGCCATTCTTTTATATCTCTATCTGATTTCTAACTCCTTCCCTATCATCTCCAAATATGCATAGGCCTAACCTTATTTTAGCAATGCCTTTCTGATTTGCAGGTATTTTTTCTTTCTTTCTAAGCTCCTCTGATAATAGATCATCTTTGCTTCTGCAAAAAGATTTTTTCATCTATCACATTTTAATAACCTGTAAATCTGGATTTCATTTTACATGTCATTCTTAACTTCATTTATTTCTTTATTCCAAAATTTATAGATTTTCCTACTGTATTTGAAAATTATCACAATTTCTCTAATAATTGAAATTTTGTACTCTTGTTCTTATTACTCTGCATAGTAGTTCCTCTTCTTTCATTGAACTAATTATTTTATTATGATTTACCCAAAGTCTTTGTCCTTGGTCCTATGACTCCTAAACTCCACTGTTAGATAAAACGCATACCTGTCTCCCCTGATATTCTCTAATCTCCACAGCTGAGCACTGTTCGTCCTGTATACAGATCCAGTTTCTTGATCTATTGGCTCAATGCAGCTTGTGGTTAAGACAAAAGTGTGAACTTGGCTTCATTCATTCACCTATTTACTTTTTCAATGAGTAAATATGTATTGGATATTTTTTATGAGACAAATAGTTTGCTTTAGGAGCTTAGGTTTCAGCAATGAACAAGACAAGTACATTCTCTGCCCCTATAGATTGTTTGCACCCTCAAGGAAAAGAGCTATTTTTCCTGAAAGGCAAATGTGAAACTTTGTACTCAAAAAGAGAAATTCAGAGTGAATTATTCTAGGAGACAAACTTATCAAGAAATCTTACTTAGCTTAGGGTATAAGCTTAGGTATAAGAAGACACCTTAATCTGGGTTGTTAAAACAACAGAAACTTATTTTTGCACAGTTCTGGAGGCAGTGAAGTCCAAGATCAAGGTATCAGTCCATTGGTTTCTGGTGGGGGCTCCCTTCAGGGCTTGCAAATTGCTGTCTTCTCCTACATCCTCCTAAGGATTTTCCATAGTGAATGAGTGTCGGGGGGAAGAGAGATTAAGCTCTCTATTGTGTGTCGGGGGCAAGAGAGATTAAGCTGTCTATTGTCTCTTCGCAGAAGAATACTAATCACTAATGACCTCATTGGACCTTAGGTACCTCCAAAGACCCTGTCTGCAAATATCAACACATTGGGGCCTAGGGCTTCAACCTATAAATTCTGAAGGGGCACAAACATTTATATTACATTCATTTATAATACTCCCTGACTGCAGGCACAAACATTCATTTGTAATGCTCCCTAACAACCAACACATTCTTTATGATATTAGAAAGTAAATAAGTGAAGAGAGGTGACAATGGGGAAGCAGAGGGAAATGCTTTCACGGAGGCTTTCAATCAGGATAAACACAGGGCATTTGATTAACTAAATAAGCTCAATCGTGTTAGAGCCTGGTAGACAAGACCAAGGAGGTAGAACAACATTGAGATAAAAAGAGGCAGAGTCAGATCATAAGGGCCACATTAACTCAGCTTTATAAATTTAGGTTTGCCTTGTTAAAGGCAAAAATAATAGTGATGGGTTTTAAGCAGGGGGACCTTGCATTTTTCAAATAAATTAGTGTAAAGTGGGTCTGATGGCATATAAGGAGATTATTGTAGAATATCTAAGAAATAATTACGGTTTGTATTAGAACAGGGGTAATAAAGATGAAGACAAGTGAACCCACTTGAGATGTATGTAGGGCTGGGCAACCAGTGGGCCTGTGGTCAGGTAGGGTGTGAAAATGAATGTTACTCTTCGTATAACATCCATAATTCTGGGTTGAGCATCATTTGGTGTGTTACCACCAAACAATAAGACAGGGAACATTTGGAAGGGCATAAACACAAAGTCCGTTTCTGAATATTTTCCTGATATTAGTAAGAATGTTTCTATCCTTATCTTGGGCTGTATCACTGGATAGTACTGGAAACTAGCTCCCCAGATTTTGTCAAGATTGAGACCCTGATTTGTCATTTTTGATCACCTTGAAAGGAACTGTGAGTTCTGTCCCTGACTCCCAGCTCTGAAACTGATTCTTTGCTTTTGCCTACTTGGGGAGTTCAGTAATTGAACCAAAGGTATAAAAATGGAGTAGGTTACTGAGTATAGATCACATTTCATCATTATTGTAGATCTACAATAGATCTACAAAAATATTTACAGGAAGATGTAAAGTTAAGTTATTTTACCCAGCCCCCAGCCCTAAATATCAAACTATTGCATTTTTCATAAATTTTCTCTCCTTGGAACATTTTATACTCCCTAGGTTATTATTCTTATTTTTGATGATTTGGGACTTCTAAATAACTATCACACCCTCCGATACTACTCTTGCACTAATTTTTGAAAATTTCAGTATTTAATACTTTTAATACTTTGTTCCTAATTTGCTCTTCTTCAGTAATCTTATCCCCAAACCCAATTCAACTACTACTTACCAAACTCATCACCATACTACAAAGTTTGTCATCTCCAATAACTGCAACCCTGCCACAATCCTAAGTTCATGTGTGTGATGGTTAGTTTTTTGCATCAACTTGGCTACACTCTAGTGCCCAGTTATTTAATTAAACACTAATCTAGGTGTTTCCATAAAGATATTTTGTAGATGTAAACATCGATAACATCTATCATTGGTTTACTCTAAGATATTACCTTGTTAATATGGGTGAACTTCATCGAATCAGTTGAAAAGTCTTAGGAGAAATAATGAGGTTTTTCTAAGGAAGAAGAAATTTTGTCTTAAATCTTCAGCATCAGTTTTTGCCTGAGAGAATTTTCATTCTGTGAGACTGCCCTGAGGATTACAGATTACAGATTTGCCAGAGGCTGCAATCACGTAAGCCAGTTTCTTGAAGTAAATGTATCGCTCTCTCTCTCTCTCTGTATGTATGTGTGTATATATTTATGTGTGTATATGTATATCCAAATGTATGGATACTATAGCCATATGTATGTATGTGTGTATGAGTGTGTGTATGTACATACACACCCCTATGAGTCATATGTATGTATATGAGTGTGTGTACATAAATGTGGATGTATACCCATATATACACACATACTCATATGTACACACTACGTATGGGTATATATATGTGTGTATATATATGTACACACATATATATACCCATATATGTGTGTGCATATATGTATGTATATATACTCATATATGCACATACATACTCATACACATACATATGGGTATATATACATACTCATATCAGTGTGTATATAGGTATGCACACATACACACATGCATATGGGTATGTATATACGGGTGTGTGTGTATATATATATATATACACATATATATATACATGCACATATATGGACATATGTTTGTATACATATAAACATATGGCTATAGTATGTGGTGAGTGTATTTATATATATACATTTTCTTCTCAAATATCAACCACCTCCTGTGTCATTCTTTTTCATGATATGACCTTGCTTCCTACTTCACAGAGAAAGCTGAAATAATCAGATAATTCTGAAAACATAGCAGTTGGCACTGCCTCCTGGGCTGATGCTTCCAATCTCAAGCTGCTGTGAGTATTGGCTGCTAATTGTGTATTACTTGTACACTTCGCAGAGACTTGTCTTTGACCACAGAAATCATCTTTTCTGGAATTGCTTGTGAAGTTACAGTTACTCTCTCATACCACTGGCAAATGGTTGTTAGCCAATGACTCACTGATACAAAGGAACAGATGCAAAGTTGCTTTTCTAGCCTTCTGGTAGGTTTGGCTTCTGAGAGCAACTGCTAGATAAGTCACTTGCGGGGTAATCCCTCAGGCTCTGCTTCTAGGGAACTTGAAGTCAAACACATAGATTACTACCACCATGTACCAGCATCTGTATTCATATATTCTGGCTTTCATCTTGTTAATACAGAATAATTAATCATATTCTTATCTGAAGATATTTCCAATAATTTTTGCAGTGAATTCATTCTATTGCACAGACTTGGGGCATGTTTTCAATTCTCACCTGTTTCTATTGCATTATCATGTTTATCTCTGTACTTTACTTTCTTTAACCTTCTGCAGTTTCTCCATTTTTAAAAACTCTTTTTTCTTAACCCATGTCCCCAGCTGCTATTGCTGTTTATTTTCTTCCCTTTTCAGTATCTCCCAAAACTGTTGTCTGCATCTGATGTCTCCAACATTTCTTTTCCAATCTTCTCTTAAATCCTGTTCAAACATGCTTTTGTCTCCAAGCTTCTTCCACAACTGGTCAAGCTCACCAGGGATCTTTAAATTGCTAAACCCTGTGGTCAGTTGTCAATTCCGCATGACCAATATGCAACATTTGATATAGCTGATGTTTCTCTTTGACACTCATTTTTTATTAAACTCCCAGGTTACCATACTTTTTTGATTTTCCTCTTACCTCTTTGTTTGCAACGTTTTTATCTCTGTTGCATCTTCCTCTTTTTTCTCTTAATAATTTGTGTCTCAGAACTCTGTCTCCCTATTGCTTCTCTTGGTCTCTATACTTATTACCTTGGATAACACCATCTGTGTTATTGACCACCAAAGTTATATCTTCTACCCATATATCTCCCCCTAAATTCAGACTCATTTATTCTTTATCTCATCTCATTTATCTGTTTCATCTATACTCATTTTGCCAGTTATCAAAAGATAAGATATACTGTAAGTGAAAACAACCCCAAAAGTAATTCGACTTATTTTCACTCATTCTACACATCCATTATGGATGAGCTATGCCAATGCTTCACATGACCTTCACGCTACATGGAAGCTGGCAGAACGGCCTGTATGTAGACTATTGCAGTTCTCCTGGCAGATGAAACTGTGCAAGAAGAAATGAGTGCTACCTGTTCAGTCTTCTGACAACTAGCTTGAAAGCTTCTGCTTGCACTTCATTGGCCAAATTATTTCACAGGGCCAAGAACTAAAAAATATAAATTTATTAAAATATAAGGAAACAGATAAAACATTCTGTAAGAGATTTTTAACATAGCACTTATATCCTATGACAGAATACAAAAGAACATGATAGATTTTTAACAATATAATTAGAAAGACTAAATTTTGCATGAAAAACTGTTTGGACCGAACAACCCAAATTTTTTTTACTAGAAATTGATTATAAAATTAATTGCAAATAATACTTTAATATATTTGAAAACATTTTATATGATACTTGTAACATTATCTAAAGAAATACAATTGGGAATAAATGGTATAAGATTTTAAGATTTTATTGCATAATATTTAAGAAATAATTTAGTAAATTTATATTTCACCCAATTTAAAAAAGAAATACTGTATATAACACACATAAATGATGTAATATGACAACAGAATGTATAAATTATAAGAAATTTAGATAATAAGGAAAAATATATTAAAATTATGAAGATTTGGCCAAATATACTTAGAGGAATAGTTATAATTGTCAGTGTTGATATTATTTTTAAAATGTTCACTGAGAATGCCTGCCCCCCCAAAAAAGATATAGAATAAGGAAACAAAGTAAGTATCCAAAAAAATATTTTAGAATAGGAGTCAGCCCTAAGGATATTATAAACAAAGAGTTATGAACAACAACAAAAAATATGTTATAAAATAGATCAAAGAAATACATAATGATCATCAAACAAAATACAAAGAAATGCTACTCATCTGCCTCTCTACACTTTCATAATCTGAAGCATAGATATTGATGTTCTAGGTTATTCTTTATTCTTTTCTTGCTTTTATCAGCAACTTCAATAATTTAAAAACCATGGTAACACAGAAAAAGAAATGCCAATAACTCTAGAATCCATATTCTAGGCCGAATATCTTTTTTTTCCATGTCTTAGAGATAAATTATTGAACACAAAATGTAAGAACACTATCTCCACGAGTCGAGGTGTGTTTACCTATAAACAAGAGAAAACCCCTTCATATAACAATTGCTCTGGCTGTGGATGTTTTTGTGATCCAGACACGAGGAAGAGATGCAGGGCACAAAACTGCAGAGCCAGGCCACTGGATATGACTATTTGTAAAAGACTTTCAGGAAGTCTCCACCAGTAGCTCTTAAAGAAATATTATGGCCTAGAGTTGAGTTACTTGCTGCAAGAAAATCTAGGACGTTTATTATTTTTAACATTGCTGAAAGGAACAAATTTTGTTTTAACTTTGGTTTTAGGGGTGTGTGTTTGTGTGTGTGTGTGTGTGTGTGTGTGTTTGGGACAGGGTCTCACTCTGTTGCCCAGGCTGGAGTGCAATGGCACAATCTTGGCTCACTGCAAACTTTGCCTCCCAGGTTCAAATTGTTCCCTTGCCTCGGCCTCAGTTGGGATTACAGGTGTGTACCACCACGCCTGGCTAATTTTTGTATTTTTAGTAGAGACAAGGTTTCACCATGTTGGTCAGGCTTGTCTCGAACTCCTGACCTCAAGTGATCCATCTGCCTCAGCCTCCCGAAGTGCTGAGATTACAGGTGTGAGTCACCATGCCTGGCCTAGTTTTAGTCTTTTATAAAGAAAAATAGAGAATGAATGTTAAGTGGCAACCAACAGTTTCATTATAATTACTTTTAGAATTCTATGTAATGGTTTTTGTAGTGCCATGTAAACCATAATTATTATAGGGTAAACCATTAAAATGAAATAATTATTTTGCTGAAAATAACAGGATAAAACATTAACAATTTGTTATAATTAAACTACCTAAAACTAGTCAGACATGTACTAATAAATTGTACACCAACAAAAGTTTTAAAATATTAGCACACTCTTGTAGAAAATCTAAAGATAATAAAAATTATATTCTTAATAATAAAAATAAAATAATTTAAGGATAAAACTATATCATAAGAGCATTCTTCACAGAAATGTCTAAAATTGAGTACATTTAGAATTTATTAACTTGTAATTAAATGCAAGTGAGATTAAAATCCAAGTGCTCTGTTATTGTTGGGGGGAATAAATAAAAAATATTTAAAAGCAAAATTGTTTTAAAAGAATTTGGGATAAAATGTGAAACAATAGAAATTAAAATGCCAAAAATATACATAACAACTACCAGCTCTTACAATGGATTATAAAATCAGAGTAGACAAAGGTAGATCAATTTAACTTAATAGAATGGGAATGGATGGAAACAAAAAACTAATATTCATCAAGTAAATATTAGATTTGAATTTTAAAACAGTGTTTTATTTTTAACATGTTCTTCTTCCAACAGTGAAGGCTATCGGCCTCCAGTTAAAAACATGTATTTGTGGATTAGATAATTTACATAGAGTTCTTTTTTCTAACAGCTGTCTTTGAGTTTATTTTTTAAACAAGTGCTTCCTTAATCCATGGGACCTTTAAATTACTGTAATCCCGATTATTGTAATCCTTACATTGAACAATGGAGGTGGAAATTTCAGAATTTCTACAGAGGAACCAAACTCTTATAAGTAATCTAAGAAGGGTTTGCGTAGAAATTTATATAAAATGGATTTCAAAAAAGCAATTGCCTATATTTAAATAAATGCAAGATAAAGGGGGAAAGATAACTAAAATCCTTCCTTCCCAACCCAACTCTAGACACTGTCACTATGAATTGAAACTAATTTACCTCTGATCCCAGGGACAGAACTTCTGAATTCCAAAAGAATTAGGATTATTGACAACCCAACATGACCTTTCTTTTTACCTGTATTATGTCTCTCTGCCGCCCTCACCTGGTAACACTGATGCTTCCTCTACAGTTGAGATTTATCCTTGGAGAAGAAATGATCCAATCCATTTTGAACATTTTTGTAACTGTCTCACACGAGCACATGCTAAGTTTTCAAAAATATTTTGAAAGAGTAGATTTATTTTTTACAATAATCCTTTGAAAAAATATATTTACAGGTAATGGACTTGCCAAAGTGTCACCAGAGCAGAGTTCTCATCTTGTGAACAGTAACACTGAAACTATGACCACCATTATAGTGGCAGAAAACAATCTCAACCTAACTGTGTTTTCTATCGTGATATGAAAAAGTGGAGAAATTGGAGAGACATCAGCAATAGTTAAAATGAGGAACTTTCGGAATTCTGTGTTAAAATTGGTGGTTCAAATATTTTATATCACTTAGCAATATCCCCAGAAACCACTTACTCCCTTTGAGAAAATGAAACCTCAGAGATTAAAATGTAGAAATATTTATAGCTACATATCTCCTGGACCTTAATATCTTAAACATCATTGAAATAAAGATTGGGAGACAACACATTATACTATGTTTGGATTGTTATTGAATCCTCATGGTTATGTTTGAGGTTGTGCAGTTTATGCTTTAAAAAATGCCTTTCGATTTATAATATAAAAAAGCAGCCAATTAGTTGTCATCAAGTTCTTTATTATTTTCAATTAAACGCTTGACTAAGGGCTGCAAAAATTTTAGCCATGCTCAACTTTAATACACTATTTGCATTAGCACTTGAGAATGTATTTAATTCTTCAGCTTTAGTTTTAATAAAATCACATGGTTTCCATCAAAATATTTTGCATAGGATTAGAAAAATTTTAGCGTTTCTACAAAGTAATGAAGTATAACATGTATCTAATAATTTGTCCCAATCTCCTGAGAGTGACCATCTTCGGGTACTCACAAACAACAGAAAAAAACAACCAAATCATAGTTGTCCTAATCGGGAATCCAAAGTTCTAAAGTAGGCCAGGTGCAGTGACCAATGCTTCTAACCCCTGTACTTTGGGAGGGTGAGGTAGGAGGATTACATTAGGTTCAATCCAGTCTGGGCAACACAGTGGGACCCTGTCTCTAAAATTTTTCAAAAAATTTTGCAGGCATGGTAGCAGATACCCGCAGTCCCAGCTGCCTGGGGGGCTGAGGCAGGAGGATCCCTTGAGCTCTGGCAGTCGAGGCTATCATAAACCGTGATTGCACCACTGCATCTAGCC
>NW_016107359.1:6817693-6858991 GCF_001604975.1 Cebus imitator
AAAAAAAAAAAAAAAAAAAAAAAAAACCGACAAAGAAAAACAAAAGTTCTAAGGTAGGAGAGAATGGTGAAAATGGCCACAAACAGAGAAGTAAAGCAAAACAAATTTACCCAGGTTTGTAATTGTGGGAGAGGTGAAAGTCAGGGATATGAAAGTAGCAAAAATGTCTGGGTTGAAAGGTGGATGGAGGAAAATAATCAGGTGATGAAGTCCTCCTGATCCCAGAGGATACTTATAATGAAGTTGCAGTGTCCAGTAAAACAAACTAGTGAACTAAAGGCTGAGATTGAAAGCAAGAGACAGTATCTGAAATGAACTAGGAAGTTATATACTAAGAGACTCATGCAACTTAAGAGGAAGGAGAATGCCACAGCGTAGAAACTGGAGAATTCCAGGAGAAGATTACAGTAGCTCAGGATAAACCTTCTCATATGGGCTGTTGACCAGGCACTATAATTTAAAAGGTAAATTAAAGATGAGTTTGGAATTTCTATCTCAGGTTGTTGCCACTCCTAATCTCCCTGCTTTTAAAATAGCCTCACCAGAGCTGACCAGGGAGCAATACATGTTTTAATAACTTTTGGAGGTTATAGCATGCTGATATCTACATGGTTTATCTATTGTTTTGTTTTGTTCTCAACTCTCTTCTCCTCTCTTTCCTTTCCTCACTTCTCCTTTTTTCTCCCATACGCTCCTGTCCCATAGTCTCCTTAAAGTGACAGAGCTGAGAGTTGCTGCAGACATCATATGGCCAGAAATGTCTAAAATATTTACCGTCTGGTGCTTATAAAAAATGTACTCTCCACTGGTCTAGGCAAGATGGTTGTCAAGAGATTTCTTCATATCTTTCTGATGTGTTAACAAAGGCTTTACAATCTCCCCCATGATATGAACTTTGAGGTTTTGTTTCTGTGGTAGTATTCTGGATGTTAACTTTACCATTATGTTATTTCCTACTTTGAAGACATTTTTGCTAAATGGAAAGATTGTAATGAAAAACATTTTTATTTTCTAGCCCAGAAAACACTGACTTCTTTATATCTTGGCTAAATTCTGCTGAAAGTAAAATACTTCAAGTTTTACTCTTATTTCTCTCTCTTTATTCCCACCTATCATATGCAGTTGAAATAAACCAGTTGACACTTTTGATATTCTGCTTGGAAATACCCCAAGTTAGAGTCCCAGATCTAAGATTGCTTTCTAATTTTCATGTTTTTGCAGGGTACAGTTTTGCTAAATAAACTTTCTGCCACATGTGTGATCTTTACTCCAGGTTCTTACAAATATTTTCTTAATGTCTTCCCTTTACCTACTAACAGTCTTCTTGACATCTTTCTAGCTTCTATTGATAGCCTAGTCAAAAAGCTAATGTCCAATCTATGAATCCATGGATTTAATGAGCTCTGTAGTTGTTTGGGTAGAGGGGGGTGGGGCGGTGGGGGGTATTATTCGTTTTTAATAAGCAAATCCTTCTTGTTTTTAATCTTAATATTTTTACTTCCTTTAAGAGAATTTCAAGAATCCACGATTATAAAAAATGTATTGATTTCACCTAGGTTTTAAAATGCTGTAATATAACATCATGTATTCCTTTTTGTAATCCTTATTTTTTATTGTATAATACAAAATTGTATTATATAATAAAAATTGTAATGTGAGGAGAAATACCAGATATAGGTGATGGGGGGAGGAAAGCAGCAAACCGCCTTGCCATGTATGTCCCTATGTAACAATCCTGCATGATCTGCACATGTACCTCACAACCTAAAATACAATTTAAAAAAACAGGCACATGCTAAATGCTGAAGATACAATAAACAACAACAAACATGGTATCTGCCCTCTGACAGAACTTAGAATTTCTAGTGAGCTATGAACATTAGTCAATAATCACCAAAAATGCCAGAATATAATTGCACACAAAAATCAGTGCAGTGAAGGCAACATGCATGGTTCACTGACATTTGAAAAAAGAGTGAATTGTACCCTTATAGGTGATACGAGGGGTTCAAGGGGAGCCATAAGTAGAGGGACAAGCACGTGTAAAGGATATTGTGACTAAAGGTAAAAGACCAAGGACAGGAGTGGTACAAGTTGAGGCTACAGATACAGGCAGAGGCTGGGCTGTGCAAGACTTCACAGGGCTTCCAAGGCTTCAGGTCTATTCTAAGCACAACAGGAAACCATGAAAGGGTTTCATGCTGAGTCTTCACGTTGAGGGAGCCATGCTGTGTGGATTCACATGGTAAAATTCATTTTGAAAAGAATATTTGCCATTATTTTAGTGCATAAACTTTCTCCTGGGTGTGTCTGGTATCTGACTCTAGATAAAGATTTGATGACAATGAAAGTAGAATTGGGCCATGAGGGAAACTGGCCTGCCTCCCTTGGCAAAGTAGCTACCCTAGGTGAGTTTGTTATAGGCTTTTAAGCAAATCGGCCTCATCAGACATAATATTTGGGGCTGGTGCTGCCCTAAGAGAGTCTCATTGGGATCTAGGTATTTAGGGATTTGAGGATTCAGTAAATCATTTAAATCTTCCCAAGCATCCCAATTCCAATTATCAGGATCTGTTTCCCAATCAATTTCATAATTTTCTCTGGTTGTGAATTCATAAATTTATATAAATTTTTTAAATTCAGTCTGCAGTATAATTCATTGATCTATATGATCAGATATTTGATTTATCATCAGAGCAGCCTTGTGGATACAAGAGAAAATATATTATCTTAGGAAAGTATAAAATGCTCCTGACTTTGACAGAGATTTTACCCAAAGATTTAAAATCTTGAGCTCATCATTGCTTTATTGTAAGCCATCTGACATGATTAGAAGCAGCCATTCTACCTCAAAGCCCTTATATTCCTCAATATCTTCAGAATTTTTGCTGTCAGAAGCCACTCACTTTGTTCAGCCTTTGCACTTCTTTCCACACAGCTACAGCTGAAATTTAAAGGCCACTTCACCCCTGTTTGTCATGGATCATCAGCGCCCCATCCTGTCATGTGAACCAGGTCCTCACTTCCTTAAAACTCAACTACAAATTAGATTATGTTAAAATTAAGAGACCCTATTCATCAAAAACACCATTAGGAGAGCATAAAGGAAATCCTCAGAGTGAAAGAAGATATTTGCACCAAATATAACCAACAAAGGGTTGGTGTCTTACTAGCTGGTAAAAAAAAGACAGATTACCAAGGAGTGAAATGAACAAGAAACTTGGTTACTTCAGAAAAGAGAATTTACAAGTATCAGACCATTGTATGAAAAGATGCTCTACCACTGGACCACTTCCTGACACCTTACACTAAAATTAACTCCAGATGGATTAAAGACTTAAACATAAGACCTAACACCATAAAAACCTTAAAAGAAAACCTAGGTAAAACCATTCAGGACATAGGCATGGGCAAGGACTTCATGACTAAAACACCAAAAGCATTGGCAACAAAAGCCAAAATAGACAAATGGGATCTAATTAAACTCCAGAGCTTCTGTACAGCAAAGGAAACAATCATTAGAGCAAACTGGCAACCAACAAAATGGGAAAAAATTTTTGCAATCTACCCATCTGACAAAGGGCTAATATCCAGAATCTACAAAGAACTAAAACAGATTTACAAGAAAAAACAAACCCATCCAAAAGTGGGAGAAGGATATGAACACTTTTCAAAACAAGACATATATGAGGCCAACAAACATGAAAAAATGCTCATTATCGCTGATTATTAGAGAAATACAAATCAAAACTCCATTGAGATACCACCTCACACCAGTTAGAATGGCAATCATTAAAAAATCTGGAGACAACAGATGCTGGAGAGGATGTGGAGAAATGGGAGCACTTTTACACTGTTGGTGGGAGTGTGAACTGGTTCAGCCATTGTGGAAGACAGTGTGGTGATTCCTCAAGGACCTAGAAATAGAAATCCCATTTGACCCAGCAATCCCATTACTGGGTATATACCCAAAGGATTATAAATCATTCTATTATAAAGACACATGCACACATATGTTCATAGTGGCACCGTTTACAATAGCAAAGGCCTGTAGCCAACCCAAATGCCCATCGACGATAGACTAGACAAGGAAAATGTGGCATATGTATACCATGGAATACTATGCAGCCATCGAAAATGATGAGTTCATGTCCTTTTAGGGACATGGATGAATCTAGAAACCATCATTCTCAGCAAACTGACAGAAGAACAGAAAATCAAACACCGCATGTTCTCATTCATAGGCAAGTGTTGAACAATGAGAACACATGGACACAGGGAGGCAAGCATTACACACTGGGGTCTGTTGTAGGGGGCAAGGGAGGGACAGCAGGAGGGGTGGGGAGGTCTGGGAGGGATAACATGGGGAGAAATGCCATATGTGGGTGATGGAGGGATGGAGGCAGCAAACCACATTGCCGTGTGTGTATCTACGCAATAATCCTGCATGATCTGCACATGTACCCCAGAACCTTTGTGGGGTATGGTCGAACATACAACAACAAAAGAAAATATGCTCTAAAAAAAAGTACAAAATTTTTCTTAAAATCCTCTCATATATTAATTATGTCAATTTAAAAATACAGTCCTTTAGTTTGATTTATCAAATTTGGTGTATGAGTGAGTCAATTCAAATATTTCAGCTTTAAACTGTTAATTTCCTTTTCCTATATATTATGACTTATTTATTTATTTATTTATTTTTGAGACGGAGTTTCACTCTTGTTACCCAGGCTGGAGTGCAATGGCGCGATCTCAGCTCACAGCAACCTCCGCCTCCTGGGTTCAGGTAATTCTCCTGCCTCAGCCTCCTGAGTAGCCGGGATTACAGGCACGTGCCACCATGCCCAGCTAATTTTTTGTGTTTTTAGTAGAGACGGGGTTTCACCATGTTGACCAGGATGGTCTCGATCTCTTGACCTCGTGATCCACCCACCTCGGCCTCCCAAAGTGCTGGGATTACAGGCATGAGCCACCGCGCCCGGCTATATTATGACTTATTTCATGTTTTGCCTGGTGCACTGCTTTTAATACTGAATTTACTTATTTTAATTTTTTTCTAAAATGTAACTTCTTAAATTTTATTCTACTACCTAATTTGGCATTATGAAACAGGAATTTTAAGTCATGCTAAACAACTTTTTAAGAAAATTATTGCTTTGTTTTCTAGAAAAATTAATAGTAAGGTTAATGTCAATATGTATCTCCTTGTACAGTATGCATTTTGAGGCATTTTTTAGATCTGTATTTCATTATTTGATTGATGTTGCTTAAGACAGATTCACTAGGGATGATTTGGATAGTGCTTTGATTTTATTGACTGTCATTTGATCATTGATTGCCTTAGCCTTAAACAATGCTATTTATTCCTGTTAAAATTAACATAGTTTCCAGTTGTTCTAATTTTCTGTCATTTAACGTGGTTTCTAAAATTTCAAAAATGAAAATTGTGCCTATTAGAATCTTAAAAATCAACACTTTCATTGTTCATTATGAGAGAACACATAGTTAACTTCTGCATTTGCAAATAAATTAAGCATAATTTAAAAAGGAATTTCAATCAACTGATTATTAGTGATTTTAACTACAAATTTAAAACTACATTGCAATGCAATTTAAAATAATATTCTCATTTTACCTTGACCATGAGAACTCATATCTCTATTTTCTGTGTTTTGAAAGATATGAACTTTCTGTATGCATCAGAGTTGTTGGTATGGTTTATATTTATGTGTACACGTTATGGTTTCCTACTAATATTACAATGTTCAATAACACACATGTTCTTCAAACATAAGCATTGTGTTGGTCGGTCCACTTGATCAAGCAGAATTCTACTGAACAGTCAATTGTGTGATAAAGTTCCTTGAGAGCACAAAACTTCATCAATGTTTTCCAGAATTGATGTTTCCTATTCTGACCTTTTGTCTGAATTCTATTCCCATTAATGTGCAATGCCTGCTTCCTATGTGATTATCACTGTTCTCAAACTTATGAGTATAACATAGAATGGGGAAAAATACACAACAAATGAACAAAATCCCTGTGTATTACGGTAAAAAGAACCAGCCAGCAGCTGCATAAATCTCTAATATTTAGCCAGGGGCAAACCTACGAAGAAAATTGAAGCAAGAAGAGAGATCTTCTTCTTGTAATGGTAGAAAACATCTTTCTAACCATACTTCGGGTTGAGGTTAACAAGTAAAGAAATAGAAATACTTCTAAAAAATCTATTTGAACACCAAGGAAGTAAGGATTGTGATACCAAAATTCCAGAGAGAATAGAAGTCAAGTAATCCCAAAATTGGGTATGACTTTTCTTATCAAGGCACTTGATGATTTAAAATCAAAGACTAGAAATCCAGAGTGACTATAGCTTTCGGCTAACTCATGGTGATGGGAAACAAAAATGGTGTTCACAATACATTAAAGCTGACTGACCTTACTGAAGACCTCAATAGACAACTATTCAAAGAAAATAAACAAATGGTAAAGAAGCATGTGAAAGGATACTCCACATCATATGTCATTAGGGAAATGCAAATTAAAACAATGGTGGGATACAACTACACATCTATTAGAATGGCCAAAATCCAGAACACTGACAGTACCAAATGCTATTGAGAAAGTGGCACAGTAAGCACTCCATTCATTGATAGTGGGAATGCAAATTGACACAGCCACTTCAGAAGACACTTTGGAGGTTTCTGACAAATATTGTCTTACCATATGATCCAGCAATCAAGTTCCTTGATATTCAAATAAAAATGTTAAAAATTTATGTCTACAAAAAAACCTGAATATGGATATTTATAGCAGCTTTATTCATAATGACCAAAACTTGGGTATAACCAAGATGCCTTTCAACAGGTAAACCTCTAAATAAACTATGGTATATCCATATTTATATTAATGGAGTATTATTTGGATTAAAAAGAAATGAGCTATTCAACCATAGAAAGATATGAGGTAACCTTATGCATATTTCTAAGTGAAAGAAGGCAGTCTAAAAGGGCTCCATACTGTTGGTGTCCAATTATATGGCTTTCTGGAAAAGGCAAAAACTAAAGAGAGAGTAAGAAGATCAGTAGTCTCCAGAGTTTGAGGTACAGAAAAGAAGGACAAATACGCAGAGCACAGAGGATTTTTACAGCAGTCAAAATACTTTGTATGATGGCATCATGGTGGATACATGCCATTCGTTATACCTTTGCCCAATCCTGTAGAATGTGCAATGTCAGTATTGAGCCCTAATGTGAACTAGGGAATTTAAGTAATTATGATGTGCCTATTAGTACATTCTCACAATGCTATAAAGAACTACGTGAGACTAAATTTTCTAGTAATTAAATGACATTGTTAGAAATTTCAGAAAATAATTCAAAAGTATTAAAAATGGCTAATGGAATATTTAGAAATAAAGCAACACTGACTATAAAACCTATTCAGATGATAGAGAATTAGTCCATTAGAAAGTATGTTAGTAGAAAATATATGCACTGAAGTAAAGAAAGACAAAATGAGAGAAACATATAAAAAAATATAAGATAAATTTGGATAAAGGTGAAAAGTATTAACATGCATGCAATCAGGGTCCAGAAGGAGAAGAGAATGAGAGTGGGTTAAAGGCACATATTAAAAAAAATAGGTGAGAGTTTTTCTGAATTTTCTTGAACAACTAGTGTGCTGAAAACCAAAGGCAAAAAAATTCACACAAGTAGTCAAGGAATAAAGATATATTATCTTCTAAGGAGGCAAACTAAGAGAAACAGACAATTTATTAACAAAAATAAGGAATTATGTTATATAGTATTTGAAAGCAAATTACTGCAAAATTAAATTCTGATTCATAGGAATATTTATTTTGAGGGTGAGTAGAACATAATCTGAGATTTCATATCAGAATTGTAAGAAGAAATGAAGAATGAGATGATACATATATGTGCAAATTTAAATATATACCACTTGCATAAAAAAAGCAATAACATTTATAACATGTTAAACATACAAAATTGAAATATATGATAGTATTGCACAAAATGCAAAAAAGTTAAATGGAATTATATAGTGCCCTAGGATCGGTCATTACCTGAGAAGTTACTGAAATGCACTAAATAAAATGTGAATAAAATGAATAGCTAAAAAATCAAATAGAGAGGAAAATGAAAATACTTAATAAATTCTAAATATATTAATAAACACAATGAATCTAAAAGAAAAAGAAGAAAAAAAAAGAACAGAGTAAGTGTTAAATCAAAGCTGAAGGTAAAGTTAAAATAAACACTAATTTATCAGTAAATGGCAGAGTAAAGAAATAGTTAAAAGACACAGTATGCAATACTAGGAAATGTTAAATTATATACTATTTACAGTATTCACACACAAAAAAATAGGGATATGTAAAGAGTGACAATAAAGAATGTAAAAAAAGATTCCATGCAAACAGGAACAAAATGAAAGAGTGAGTCATACTAAATATCAGACAAAAGGCAAATAGTATTATTTTAAATTGAGACATTGGAAATAACAAAAATGTCAATTCTCCAGGAAAATATGATTTTCTATACACCTAATAACAGTTTTACATGTATTCACAGAACACTATTGACTAAAAAAATTAACAATTCTGAAATCAGTAAGATACTTTAAACTCTCAGTTAAAAAAGACAGCAGCAGAAAAATATGCAAAAATGTAGAGGATTTGAAAGCATAATAAACTAAATTGTTTGACTGCCATATATAGAACAATTAAACTCAAAAATTGCAAAATACATATTCTTCTTAAGCATTCATGAAACACTGATGAAAATAACTTGTACTGAGATATAAAGCAGTTCTGAACACACTTCCAAAGCACTGACAAAATACCTTATGCCTTTTGACCACAGTTAAATTAAAAACTAATACAATGAAGTAAACAGAAAATCCTAATATATTTGGAAATTAGCAGATATATTTTTAAAGTCTGTGGCAAAAAAAAAAGCCTCACATTGGAAATAATATAATATTTTTAATAAGTGGATAATAAAATGCTACATATCAAATTTGGAAAAATGTCACTGAAACAGACCTTAAGCATAAATGCAGAGCTGAAATACACATTTTATAGATAAACAAAGGCTGAAATCAAAGTTCTAAGCAACAGTTTTAATGAGTTAGCAAAGCATCTGCAAATTATTCCTGTAAGGAGAAGGGAGAAAATAATAAACATAACAATTACTGAAATAGAAAACAAATTAATAATATAAAAAGCTAACAAATACAAAAGTTGATGTTTTGAAAAGACGAATGCAATTCTAAACCCGTAGAAAGAATGCTTCTAAGACTATGAGAAACACACAAAAATGGGTATCAAGGACATTATTACATCATAAAAGCGTGCCAATATTCTTCAAATACTCTATACTGGTCATATTAGCTTCTATGATCTCAATTAGCATTACATGTTGATTATAGTGGAAGTTAAAACAGGGCTTCAAATTATTGGACACTTATTCCATTAAGCTGTAGGGATTTTGGTCCTTTCTCCTTGAATTTCACTGAGCTTGTGAAGACTTTGACCTATAGAGTAGGGTAGAAGTGATGCCATGTTGCTTCTAAGGGCAAGTCATAAAGAGCCCAACAGCTTCCTACTGTTTACTGGGAATTGTTACACCAGGATTTCAAAGTCACCATGTAAGCAGTCTGGCTAGAATCCAAACCCCCATGTAACCACCCCGCACAGTTGCTCTGGCCACAAGCCAGCTGTGCTCACCTTCAAGTCACCCTAGGCCGGGTGTTGGTGAAAAAGCCTCCACACAACTTCAGCTCTGACCTCAGGGAGTCACCCGCAACTATTCTAGTCTTCTCAGCTGAGGCCGAGATACTCTAGTGTGCTACAGCTGGCCTAGAGCCAGAACCTGAGCAACGCCATTTTATAAGACAAAGCTGTGTTTCCAAAAAGTCAGTTGTAACGGCTGCCCCATTCTTCTAGCAATAGCTGCTTCTGTAAATAAAACTGCTAGTTTGCTCTGAAAAATGCCCACTATGTAAAGCTGCTTGCTTTTCTTATCAGTACCAGAATAAGCAGCCCAAGCTAATTCCGTCTTGGCCCCTGTAAGTTGTAACAAGTAACTAAGGTCTGTAATTTCCACCACTACCCAGACGATGTGTAAACTAACATTTATCTTGACTTCTGTAAACCACTTAAGTAACAATCGGAATGACAAACGTCCCCTAGCCCTTGGAATGTCCAGAGACCCCCACCCTCATCTCTGCCCAGGAGGTGATTTACGGAATCCCCTGGCCCTCGGAATGTTTGAATCCCTTCAGCCCCACCCCCTCCCCTCACCCTCTCGGTCCTAAAACCAGGATGTGGTTTTTCTGCTTAAAAACCCCTCTTCCCCTGAGCCCAGGGCCACAGGTTGGAGAGACGTGAGTCCTCTGTGGCCACCGACAATAAAGACCCTGCAATTAGGCATACTTTTGTCTTGGTGTTATTTTTAATCTCGCATTCAATACTTCACTAGAACAGAGAAAAGCTATATTTCCTGTGTCTCTGTGTGGATTTAGGAGCTTAGCAAAATGGTTGTTGCTTTATCCCTCTACCTTTCGGGGTGTCTTGTGATGAAGCAATAGATAACTGAAACACCTAGATTCAGAGCATAGCCACTTAAATCCCCTGCATCCATTCTGCCATTGCATCACTTATAAAATGGAAATCCGAGTTAAATTTTAAAATGGGAAGTCTGATTGTATTTCAACCTTTTAAAATCTTTAATTGGACTTTCAATGATCTAAGCAAAACAGAGACAAATCTTTATTCTGGCTTATACTTTCTCAGTTTCTACACTTGCCTACCCTGTATATTCCGATCAGGTGAGGCTATTCTGCTATATACTCTTACAAAATACATATTTTTAATTATTGTTCTTACTAATTATAATTTTCCATGCATTTGCGAGGTTATGTGACTAATGCTATTCTCTTATTAAACTCTGTCTTTGAGGGCAAGGACTATTTCAGGTTCTGGTCATGATTTTATCCCAGGCACCCAGCCCATTGCCTAGCCTAAAGTAGGTGGTCAATAAATACTTCTTATTGCAGATGTTTTGGAAAAATAGTAACCTAGAGAAAATCTGAAGTGGCATTTGAAAGTGGCATTTTGACCTGTTTGAGGTCAAAAAAGAAAGGCTCAGCATGCTAAAAGAGGAGAGAAAAAAGGAAATAGAGAAAAACTTTTAAAAGTGCTGTTTTAAGTAAATACTTGGATGCATGACCCCAGGACTACCTCCTTCTTTGAGGTAAGAGGCTCTATATTAGCATCCAGAGGGAATTTATGTTAAGAAGTTTGAGGTAGGGCTAGATAAATTGATCATTGAGTAAATATAATTCCAGGACTCCTAAATGAAAAGTAGAGGAAAACACAATTTGCAGAAAATTGTGCAGGAGAAGTTTTAAGACAAAATTCATAATTTTTAGAGAAGGGAGATTTTGACAGTTGCTTCAAACTAACAAGGCTCCCAAACAAGAACAATTTAGATACTGTCATTTATATGCCTATCATAATTATAACCATATAAAAAGATACATGTCTATGGCATAATAAAATACGTAAACTTGCCAAATGGAATGAGGCAGGAGTGTCAATCAAAACACTCACTATATTATGTAATTTTTTTCTTGTATTAATGCTGCTTGGTTTTGGAAAAAAAAAAACAGGAATTTATGCGACAGAACATATTTTTAAAATTAAGCTTGGTCCATTATTGGTGAAGTATTAATTCTTATCAGGATATAGAAAAACCGGAGTTTTGAACATAGGGCACTTTGCAGTTAAGGGATATCACTTGATGCCACTGAGAACAATAATATAGGAATTTTAAAGATTCGTAGAAGTGACAACGTGGTTAAGATAATTTAACATAACTAGCTCAAGATAGACACAAAACATTGTATTTATCGTATAAATGGGATATTTCTTTGATGATGGAATCTATTTTGAAACAGTAATGGATTAAAAGTTAAAGAAAATATGAAAACAGGTGAAGCATGCCACAAATGTCTTTGTGATGATTTTCTGTCTACAGTTATAGCACCTAACTTACTGAATGGTTTGTCAAGTAATTAAAAGTATGAAACTACCATACCAGCTGATTTATTTCTACTTTTTTGGACAAAAAGGAAAGATCCTTCTGTGGAATGAGCTGTGGTTGTGGGAGTAGAAGGGAAATCCTGCCTAGACAGTGAGTGAAGGAAAAAGAAAAAGAAAATAGTTGCCAGGAATATAGGAAAATAAAATAAATTAAATGGTGCCCTGAATTTGAAAGGCACGGTGTTGGAATGCTTTTATTTGTGGAAGAAAATAAGTATAAATTTTCCTTTCACTTCGTCCTCATACTGAGGGACTCTTCCTGGGTCTGTGAGGGGCATGGTTTCAAGGGCAGGAGTTTCCCGCCTCCATCCGGGAAGTAAAGTTCTTTGGGTTCCTCATGAGGGGGCTAGGTAGAGAAATCCAGGTGGGCTCCTTTGGACAAAAAGCCCTTTGAAACCTCTGGGAGGAGGGGGCTCCGTAACACAAAGTTATGGACCAAGTAGCCAATCCAGTATCAGAGTCAATGATCAATCCCTACAGGGGAAGTTTGAAAGAACTCCTCTCATTGGACGAGAACATGAATGGGGAGAAAACAACTCAAGGGTTAAAACTTACACTGCTCCTTACCTGAGCAGATACCAGCTCCAGGCTCTTGTCCCCAACAGCGTGGGAGCCGTTTCTCTCTTTCTCTCTCTCTCTCTCTCTGTCTCTCTCTCCTCTCTCTCTCTCTCCTCTCTCTCTCTCTCTCTCTCTCTCTGTCTCTCTCTCTCCTCTCTCTCTCTCTCTCTCTCTCTCTGTCTCTCTCTCTCCTCTCTCACTCTCTCTCTCTCTGTCTCTCTCTCTCTCTGTCTCTCTCTCTCTGTCTAATAAATCCCTCTTCCACAAAATTCTTTGGGTCCATGATATTTATTCCAACAGCAAACTCACTGGGCCTCTGGGGCCCCTTTCCCAGTTCTTCCAGGTTGGCAGGCTAAGAACCTCTTCTGAACCAGCAGGGAGCTGGGAGCGTCTTCAGGACACCCTCCTCCAACCACCCCCACCCCATTGCAATACTAGCCCTAGCACAATGGCATTATTGTTATGGCTGGTATTATTCGTATTATTCTACTTCCAGTAATGGTAATTGAAGCAGCAGCTGTAGTACTAGCATTAATAGCAGTAATTGTAGTAATGGTAGTAGTGGTTTTTATAATACCACAAGCAGTTTTCTAGTACTGGTGGTAGTGGTGGTAGAGGTAGCAATTTTTATTATTGTTATAGAATTCAAATTCATAGCAGAGTTCAAAAGATACACTTAAAAGGCTTGATTGAAGACAGTTTAGTGAAGAATTATCTGTAGTTTTGTGAACTGAATACATGGAACCAACAAGAGGTAATGAAGAGACTAGCAACATTAAAAGCAGTCTTGAGCATGGTCCTAGGGAGGAATGTGAACTGAGTGAGAGTTACCGCCATAGATGAGCCACCTGCAGGCCTGTGACTCAGGTAACTGATGTTAGCTACTTAATGGAGGCAATTCAGGTGTAGCAGTATTAAATACGTCAATACTTCAAATGCGCTCTCCTCCCGCTGTCTGATGTCCTGGAACGCCTCCCAAGGGCAGCCAACAGAAAGCCAGGTACAAGGCTGCTCAAGCATTACATTCCACAGACAGCAATCTCCCAGGGCATGAAACAGGACAGAGAAGGGTAGAAAAGGAATTTGGGGCCAGGCGTGGTAGCTCACACCTGTAATCCCAGCACTTTTGGGAGGTTGAGGCTGGCAGATCATGAGGCCAGAAATTTGAGGCCAGTCTGGCCAACACAGTGAAATCTAGTCTCTACTAAAAATACAAAAAATTCGCTGGGTGTGGTGATGGGCACCTGTAATCCCAGCTACTCAGGAGGCTGAGGCAGGAGAATTGCATGAATCTGGGAGGTGGAGGTTGCAGTGAGCCTAGATTGCGTCATTTCTCTCTCAAAAAAGAAAAAAAAAAAAAAAGGAATTTGGAGGAGCAATGAAGATCAAAAATATATTGTATTTAGTTTGCATTTACTACATAACACATGCTGTTTAAAGTCATTTACTTGCACTATCTGATCCATAAATAAAATTGTTATTAATCTTGATTTACAAATAGTAACAATCTCATAAAATAAGTTGATAATACCCCCATTTCATGTACAGCTCAGATGTACTTTGTTTAAAAATTTCAACATCATCTTCTGTAAGAATTCAAGCCTCAAATTATGAAGTTCTTCATTTTAAAAGAATTACTTCCCTTTGTGTGATTTAAGGCTAATAAAAAGTGGAGATCGAAATGGCAAGTATTTTGTTGGCTAAAGAAAGCTGCAAAAAAAATTAGGAGGAAGTGGTAGTACTAAATTGAAAGGGAAAAGAAAGTAAAGCTCCGTATGGACAAGTTCAGACAAAGCAAATTTTCTTAGAGACTCAAGGTTCTTTACTTTTCTACATAGAAAAGAAGAGCACACGCCACACTGTTTCTCCATGTAACACCTAAGTGCTCTAAAAGCTCGGTCATCTAAAAATAAAATTAGAGGATCAGAACTCAAAGTCATGATAGCAGTATCAGATCAAGGCACATCATTTTAGAAGAAAAATAGTTATAACAGCAGCAGAGACTGCTTATTTTTTTTCAGGAACTATATGCATTAACAGTGTCTATAGCCCTGGGAAAGGCGTGACCTTCTGCACTTTCCTGTGAACCCAAGTATTTATTCTTTTCTTCATTTTCTTTATCCTATTTCCCTTTGGGTTGAGGTTCTAGGGAAATGATCTCTAATGATCTGCAATGGTAACCTTAAGCAGTGCTTGTCAAATATGATTTGGTAGGTGAGAAAGCAAGAACAAAACAGCAACATTTAGTAGAAAGAGCAGTGAACTGAAGAGCAGGTGACCTAGACACCAGATATAACCAGTAACTAGCTGTGGGATTTAAGAATTGTTTTTCACTCTCACACTGCTGTAAGAATTGTACCTCCAGGCTGTCTCCATCCTCAGAATAACTTGTAGTCCAAAAGTTCATTTTGTCAGTGTGCTTTCAAGAGCACGAAACACATTTTCCCATAGCAACACTCTTCCTAGGGAAGCCCCCAGTGTCTTCCTGATGTATGCCTTTTCTTGTAGCCACCTCATTGTACTTTGTGTGTTTTTAGAAGTGTCTTTTATTGTGTTATGTATGGTAATGGAAAGCATATACCAACCTAGCTAAAATGTAATCAACTTCAGCAACATACACCCATTGGTATGCATGTGTATACACACAAATCCGTACACAAACAGGATGCTTTTCACCAAATTTGGATAAAAGGAAACTCAGAATTTTATTAGTGATTTGAAGACACACTCTTGGGGACATTACCAAATATCTTTAATCAGCATAATATAGAACCAGCATAACGTTCCTTTTGTTACTGCCTGAGGGGTTCTTGCTGCCCACTGCGTAAAGAAAGACCATGGCATTGGAGTAGAGAAAGGGTTTAAAAGACAGAAGGCCAGCCACACCACGTGAAAGGTGAAGTTCTTAGCTAAATCAACTTCTCTAAAGCTTCTAGGTAAGGAGTTTTTCAAAGGCAATTTAGGGGAAGGTGTTGGAATGGCCACGTAACTGGTGTTTAATGATGATTGGTTGAGGAGAAGATGAAATCGCAGGGCTTGGAAACTGTTCTCCTGCAAGCTGAATCGCTTCTGGGAGGGGCCCTGGGAGTGGGGTTGGCAGTCCAGGTGGAATCATGGGTGTCAGACATGCAAAAAACCTGGAAAGATATCTCAAAAGGCCTATGTACAATAGTGGTGTTATTTGCAGGCGTAATTGGAAGTTGCGTATTTTATAACTTCTGAATAATGGCTGACAGTCATTATGTCTGCACCTTAGCAGGACTCAGGGGCCTCTCCTCCCCACCAGCCTGATGGCCTCCCATTAGCTTTACAAAAGAGGTTGAGATTTGGACAAGGTCTTTATCATTTAAATTAATGCCTAAATGTCTTCCAAATTTAGCTTGGATAAATAAGGGAAACCCAGGAATAATTAACAGAAGGCAAGATGGGGGTTAGTTCAGTTTACTGGAATAATTTTTCTCACTGATATAATTTTTTGTAAAGGCAGCTTTACTATAACTAAAGTAATGCGAAATATTAAAGATTATGTCTATTGAGGATAGGAAAGAGAGAAGCTATGAAAGCATAAATGCTGGTTTTTATTTTTTTCCAAGACCTAAATACAAAGAGAAATATCTAAAGTATTTTTGTACAGTGATGTCGACAGCTAGGTGATTTAGTAGATTTTTATAGACACTCAGGAAGTCAGAAAATATACAGCCAGCTTAGTATAAGCCACAAATCCTTTCTACTTCCTTTCCCATGAGATTCCCCATCTGTGTACTAGCTTTGATCTGGAGACACAAACAAAGGCTGTTTATTCAAGAGATCAAATGTTACTTTTGGTGTAGACCCTGGGGAAACTCAGAAGAAGGACATAAGCTTTGGGACTACACTGATTTTCAAAGTGTTGATCTGAATAATCCATGACATATTTAGTTTCTTTGACTGTTAGAAGATGTACACGGAGGTGAAGAACTCAGAGGGCTTTGTTCTCTCAACATAAATCCCTTCTTTTCCTTTTGCTGTAGTCTTCTTTATATTAACAGAAAATACTCTAAATGGAAAAGCTTCAGTTTCACATCTTGCCAATAATATGGTAACCATACCTAGTGTTTCTCTGATTTTCCTGTTTTTGATGATTGTTTTAAAACTAGATAAATATTCCTGAGGAGGTTGTTGATTCTTGTATGTCATGCTTTGAACTAATTTTTCTCCAAAAATTCTTAATAGCATGCACATATTTTAAAATAGATTTTTAGAGCAGTTTCAACTTTGTAAATTGAATAGAAAGTAGAGTTCCCATAATCCCTCTCTCCCCGCAAACAAAATTTTCATGCTTATTAACATTTTGCATTGGTGTAATATATTTATTATAATTGATGAGCTGATATTGATACATTATTGCCAAGTCAAGCCTATAGTTTTTATTAGGGTTTATGCTGTGTTATTCGGTTTTATGAGTTTTGACACATGTAAAATGGCATGTATTCACCATTACAATATCATATAGAATAGTTTTACAGTCCTAAAAATTATCTGTGTTTCACCTATTTATTCCTCCCTTTCTCCACTCAAACTCGTGGTGGCCACTGGTGTTTTTACTATCTCTACAGCTTTGTCTTTTCCAGAATGGCATATAATTGGAATTATACACTATATATCATTTTCAGACTGGCTTCTTTCACGTACTAATTTAAGGTAAAAAGTTGAGCACTCAAGGTTGCTCTGTCTTTTTACAGCATCATAGCTCGTTTCTTTTAATCTCTGAATAATATTCCATTGTCTGGAAGGGCCACAGTTTATTTATCCACTCACCTTTTGAAGGACATTTTGGTAGCATCCAAATGTTGTCAATTACCCCTCTCTGCAGATTTTTGTGTGGACGTAAGTTTACAAGTAATTTGTGCAAATACCTAGGAGGACAGTTGCAAAATCAGATGGTAAGATTATGTTTAGCTTGGGAAGAAATTGCCAAACTGGTTTTCCAAATAGCTGTACCATTTTGTATTCCCAGCAGCAATGAAAGAGAATTCATATTCATCCACATTTTTGCTGGCATTTGGGCATGTCACTGTTTTGGATTTTATCACATATATATTTTCATATATTTTTCTGCCAGTCTGTGATTTGTGTTTTCATTTTCTTATAGTACCATTTTTAAGAAAGAGTAATTAATGTTAACAAAGTCCAATTTCTCTTTTTTCATGAATCATGCCTTTCTCATGTTTCTTAAAAATCACCAAACCCAAGTTACCTAAATTTTTTTTTTCTTATCTTCTAGGAGCTTTATAGTTTTGCATTTATATCAGGTACATGGCCCATTTTGAGTTAAATTTTCTGTAATATCGGAGTCTAGCTTCATTATTTTGCATGTAGATATACAGTTGTTCCAGCACCATTTTTTGAAAAGATTACCTTTTCTCTATTGAATTGCCTTTATTCAGTTGCCAAAGATCAGTTGATTATATTTGTGTGGGCCTGCTTTTGTCCTCCTTATTTTGTTCTATTGAACTAGTTGCCTGTTCTTTTACCAATACAAAAATGTCTTGACAATTTTAGCTTTATAGTAAGTCGTGAAGTTGGACAGTGTACCTCCTTCACCGTTGTTCTTCTCTAATATTATGTTAGCTGTTCTGAGTCTTTTGCCCCTTCACATAAGCTTTTGAAATAGCTTGTCAATATCTACACAAAAACTTGCTGGGATTTTGATTGCAATTTGGTTGAATCCATAGTCAACTTGGGAAAAAATGACATCTTAACAATATGGAGTCTTTTTATTCATGAATATAGGATCTTTCTCCATTTAATTAGATACCTGATTTCTTTAATGTGACTCTTGTAGTTTTCCTGTGGTATATCAGGCACACATTTTGTTAGATTTATACCTAAGTAGTTTTTTTTTTATAGTGCTAATGAAACGTTTAAACTTTTTATTAGCTCTTTCATCTTTATAAGCTATAGGTAGATTTAGTCATAGTAGTCTAAAGATTTAAAAATGTTCTTCTTGGAACCTTGTTTGTTTTCTTTACTCAAAATGAGTCTTTACTGGCTTATTTGCTTTCCAATATGGCACTCACATTGTAATCAGTCCTGCATCTGTTGAAATCCTTGAATCTACAATAATCTCTTCATGAAAAGCCATATCTGCTTAAGTTTATAAACAAAATCCACTTTAGTTCAGTTCTTGGGGCAGCATAGCATATTCAAGATAAAAGCTTTAATAAATTATTGTCTCTTGGTGAAGTTGCAAACATTTTTTTTTTTCTTTTTTGAAATAGAGTGTCACTCTGTTACGTTGGCTGGAATGCAGTGGCGCAATCCTGGCTCACTGCAACCTCCACCTCCCAGACTCAAGCAATTATCCTGCCTCAGCCTCCCAAGTAGCTAGGACTACAGGAGCACACCACCACACCGAACTAATTTTTGTATTTTTGTAGAGATGGGGTTTCACCACATTGGCCAGGCTGGTCTCTTACTCCTGATCGCAGGTGATCTGGCTGCCTTGGTCTCCCAAAGTGCTGGGGTTACAGGCGTGAGCCACCACGCCCGGGCTGTAGTTGCAAACATTTTTATAAAATTTGCCTGAAGTAACCTATGCCATTATTTGAGATTAGAAAATAATATGTTTTTCAAAATGTCTGTACTGGTAGATTAATATAGAAAACTGAATTATTACAGAGATAAAGAAAATCTTAAAAATGATTGGTATTTAGGTAACTACAACTGAAACCTAAAAATGTGAGAGGATTTTTGGACAATCACAAAGAAAGTAAGTGAAGAACATAGTGGAAATCCCTCTTCTGTACAGCTAAACCAATTCTTTCTTCACTACACAGTAGTACCCTCAAATCTTTTATGCTATCATGTCTCTATGCTTTGGAAATAATTTAGCATTCTATGCCACTGGCAAAGGTGTCCCTGGAAAATAATTACCACATTTTTTTACCTACCTTTTGGGGTCCTTTTTTATCCTTCAGTGACCTTATCCTGGAGAGATCTTGATTTACAGCTGAATATATTGTTTAAATATACAATGATATAAATTTGATCTAAAGGAAGTAGTAAGTAGACATTGTAATTATACACTCTTCATTTTAGTATCTTTGGAGGTCACAAATGGTTGCTCTTTTTAACATATCTGACAACAATTCATGAAAACACCGACATCTATTAAACTTGACTTTGAGGGCTTGTATTCATTCTCTACATTTGCTCAAACTAAATTAATTCGTGGGAGCAACTGATGAGATAAAAAGACTTAGAACATGTATTTAAACCAAAATAATGAAGTCTTAGAATCTTTCTCAGTGAATAAAGAAGTCCCTAATATTTTGATTCAAAAGAAGTCCTGGTTAATTCTAGAGAATTGACACATTAGAATACGCTGTGGATGTCTGTAATGCTACTCCATTAGATCTATTGTTAGAAAATTGCACTTTGCATATCTAACTCAATACACATTGCATAAATTGCCAGGTTTTGAGATGACCTCTATCTGTCTTTGTGGGGTTTCATAAAGTTGTGCTAATGTAATGCATTGCTTTGTCTACCCTGCTCTGTGTTTAAAGGTTTATTTGATCAGATTCTGGATGGAATGCCCTGTGTAACATCATTTGTGTGTTTCCTAAGTAAAGTGCTTCAATTTGTACTTGCATATTTCTTATCCATTTCCCTTTTGTATGACACTGGCATACTTCAGAGAAAAGGCAGTTTATAGTGTATTTGATTACACAGTTAGATATAACAGTTTAGCACAATATGCTGTAATCAGGACTACTCAGAAAAGCAATTTAGTCCTGATCTTGTCAAATTAAGTGTGAATTGAATGTATAACTCACCCTCACCATAAAAGCTATTTTGTGGCAGTAGTGAGCAAAAGAAAATGATGATTTGTTGTTATTATTTTTTTTTAAGTAGTAGATTAGTAGAATCAGTTGAACTGTTATGAGATGAATCTTTCAATAATTTATTTTTTGTAAGACCATGGGCATGGGGGGTAGTATGGATAATAATATCAAAGTAAGATGAAATAAGCTTGGAATGAAAACAAGTGGAAAAAAGAGATGATGTATAAATAAATGGATGTTGGTGTGTGAAGCAGAAACAAACAGTAAAAGAATGTTAGAATAGAGAAAGGCAGATGAGTCATGACGAGTAATGAGCTCCTATTCTTTGCCTACCAGCTGCTGTCATATTATTGACAACCATTCCAAAATCTGACCTCACAATGTCTACTCTAAAAAATATAACTTATCTCTTTTGAGTTTTATACTGGTTGAGCTAACAATATAAGTGTAAACTCTATCTCCCAATATAATCATCTAGCTGTGATCACAGGTGGCTTTGGTATTTGTGGGATATGTTGTCTGTGTGGGTTTCAACCAGGTTCTAGAAATTATCTCCTCTTTTCTTCTACCACCTTTCCTGTGTATATCACTTATTAATAAATATAAAAATTAAAAATTGCTTTTTTAGCAGTAGGTTACTTCAATCATGCCAGAAAGCTCTTAGGGAAGTATCAAATCATTATATACTCAGGAAGATTTCCTATTCCAACTATGTTAATTTTGGTGATTATCAATATTATCAAGGGTGTGGGAGGCAGGAATTCTTACATAATGTTAAATATGTGTAAAAAGATGTCGAGTTTATTGCTGGCAGTTGTCAATATCCACCTAAACTGGAAAGTGCCTCTCCTTGATAAAACAGATTGAATTTACTTCCAAAATATACTCATTAATATTTGCTGAATATATGTACAAGGATGCTCATTAATATTGCTTTAATATAAAACAAAACTAATTAATTGGTTTCAAGAAAACTATCTATCAAATGTGTATTAGTTAAGTAAATTATAGTACATCTTTATTCTGCTACTATCAGAATAAATGAAGTAGATCTGTAACAGCTGTTAGGGAAAAATGTTTAAGACATGTTATTCCGTGCAAAACACAGGCACAACTCTGTGTGAAGAGTTTAGCCATTCGTATGTAATTATGTGGCATCACTTTAGGAATTCTTGATAATATCCAAATCTGAGTTTTGATTATATATTTCAACTTTCTGTTGTAGCTTACCAGAAAGAAGTAAAATTTGAAATGCTAGGTTTAATGTCTGTTTTATATCCATCAAAAATGAACAAACAAAATAAATAAAACATCATAGAAGATATTAACATAGCTGAGGAGGGGAATCCTGAGCTGTGTAGAGTCTTCAAATTGTTTGATTTATTCCCCATTAATGCAGACATAGTTGTAGGAATTGGGAAGTATAATTAGTCTTGATTTATTTCAAGCCCTATCATAAGGTACATGCCATATTCCAATTTAACACATTTAATTTATCTTAACTAGTGGTGAAATCTTCCACTGGCTTTTTTCCCTTAACTAGAGAGCTTTCCTCATTATTAGAAACAAAAACAGTCAATTTTTTTTTTTTTTGTAATGAAATCTATGTTATTTTGAAGGAGTAGGCTAAAAGAGTGGGATAACCCATGTGGGCCCAACAGATATGCTCTACCTCTAGAGAACAACATAACAATAACATTTATCATGTTTATTTTAAGTCTATTTATAAGCGCTTTCTCTTCTCCCCTAGACAGGAAGATTCTCTAGGGCAGAATATGTCCCTGGGTCCTTTGAGGTTCTTACACAGAAGTGAAAACTATTGACTCCCTATTTGGGAGAACGATTTTGATTATTGAAAACCATGCCCTGTGCAATTAAAGGGCAAATAGTCTTAGAATAATGTGCTGCAAATTTGTGTTTTAAAAATACTTCCCTGATATCAGTATGTACAAAATCCATTTTGTTCAACTATTTAAAATCGTATTTCTTATACTGTTTAAAGATTCTCGATTTATATCCTCATTACAGAGGCCTCTTCCCAATTTGGAAGACTGTGCTGAATTTAAGAATCTTCCATTTTCTTTGTTTTTCTGAAACCCTCTGTTGCCCGGAATCTAGTGGTATGCAGGTCATTGCATAGCCTAGGGGAACCTCCATATGATTTGTCTCCTTAGTTCTATGCACACACCTGCACAACCTGTCTTCATGGAAGAGGGTCAGGTAAATTACAGTCTGCTTTCTTTGGCAGCGATGTATATTCACCTTTTATATTGAGAGTTCCATGAATCCACCCATGAATTTACCCAGCTGCCACCTAGAGCAGAAAACATAATCACTGGCAAATAATAATTTTCTATTAATTGAATTTTTTTCACAGACATTCTTTCACTGAGAAATGATTGAGAGAAAGTTGAATAATTTTAGAAGCTGCATAAACTATTTTAGGTGATAAGGGCATCATTTGGTGCACTGAGGTAGTAATTTACTAGTGGCCTAAGAGATCTAATGAAGTTTTCAAAGGCATCTGACAGACTTGAAAGGATTAAGTACCAAAAATTATTTTAACATTAATGAAAACATCAACTAAAAAAGACATATGACCTGTTCTGAGAAAGCAATCTAGAAAAAAAAATCCAATGGGCAAGAAGAGATTTGGGAAGAAATGAAAATACAGAAAACAGATTTAGAAAGAAATGCAAAATTTTTTCTACATATACATAGATACATGCACATTATATCCATATAAATTAATGGCATATGAGAGGGAATGTGTGACATAAATCATTTACATTTAATATAAGGTTTTAATTAAATTTATATTACAAATTTAAGAAATCATCATGAAAACTGCCATTTTTTATGCTGGATAGACAAGTTATAACTATATAAAACAGAGCTAAATTATGGCATACAGAATTACACACGGAACAAGATATTTTTCCTAAATAAATTGATTCATTTAGTCAGCAGTCAAGTTAATACTTTTTGATAGTTGTCAAAATGCATAAAAAGTGGCATACTTTATAGAAACACTTTTTCTAATTTATTACAAAAATTATGCACTAAGTTTAAAGGGAGAGTTTTTCTAGGTATCAAGATTTCCCCCAGCAGTGGGGAAATATCAAGGATTCTGCCCTTTGCCAATCTCGATTGGCTTCTTCATTCTTCTCCCTGATCTACTCATGAAAGTGAGATCTCCATGGATGAAATACACAGGGTCTTTTCTTTGTTTGGCTAATGAAGGCACCAGCCAGAAACCAGAGGATAGGAAGCAAAGTCAAGATATTTAATCTTGCTCTTCTCTCCCTGCATGGTTAGTTCTTAGCATGAAGGTGACACTCTCTAGAGTTAGGGGACTTTTCCATACTAGGGGACCTCTCCACTGAGGTCACCCTCTCCACACAGGGTGCCCATTTTCCAAAGGGATCTTTCTCTCTCCCCATAGCCTCCTCTCTGCTTTAGTTCTGGTACCATGTGGCCCCTTGCCTTACGATTCAGGGCAAAAGCAATAACTGCAGTTACTTTCATCAGACCCAGGGCACAGCATTCTTCCTCGTGGTATCTTATATTTTGCTTGTACTTTTAGAAATATTTTGTGTATTAATCTTTCCTTAAATTATACCAACCTTAGTGTGTCATTTATTTACTGCCACAGCTCTAATTCACGTTATATTTCTATTTAACCCCAGTGGTGGGAGAATTTACAGGTAATTGAGATCTCATAGGGAAAATAGCCAGAAAAAGCAAAAGTAATCAATGAATACCTTAATAGACTTCAGATTTGATTCACTAAGCAGCACACTAAAAGGAATATCAGTGAATTCCCTCTAAAGATCTTCAAAGAAACTCTAGGTCTTATATTATTTCGCATTTACAATCTTGATATGCAGAGGCTTACCTGTTGTCCTTCTCATTTTATCACATCTCCTGCTCCATTTTAACCCAATATTTACCATTTTGTTTTTGCTCCTACAGAAAAATTAGACAGACTTTTACTTGTTTGCATGGTTGGGTTTTAGTTTTTTCCACTTCTAAAATATTGAATCCTGCCTTTCTCTCTTCTAAACTCATTGCTTCAATCCACCTGTAGTTGGAATGGTCAGCTTCTCCTAACAGTAGTCTCTTCTACCTTCTTTCTCACAGATATCAAAGGAGAAACACTCTAAGATGTGTTCTTCATTTATTACTTCTCAGCTCCTTTTTATATCTAATTATTATTTAACAGTATTTCCCCCCAAAATACAAAAGATAATGCACGTATTGATTTTTAGCACAATTTATGTTGATTCCAAAAGTTATGTGAAATGAATTTACAAATATTTTCATTTCTCATAAGGACAACCTGAATTTTGAAAGTATTGTACTGAATAATAACTCTGAAGGAGGATTGGAATTAAAAGTGAATATATGATACACATGAAATATTATGGCTATTCCCATTAAGACTGTGAAACAATAAAAGCTGATTTTTATTAGCTGGAATTGTTCTAAAAGTCCATAAGAGCAATTAGATAAGAATCAGAAATGAGAGATATAAATATGAATCCTAGAATGCAAAACATATAGAAGGTATCTACAGTTGTACCCTGTATTGTTCTTTCTATTTTAATTTCTTTTTACTTTTCTACTACTTTTGAGTTAAATACACACTTTTAAAATTTCATTTTAATGTATAGTGTTTGCACTATAACTCTGCTTTATTTCTTTAGGGATTGCTCTAAAGATTGCAATATACAATTTAACCTCCACAATTGACATGCAGTTACCATTAAACAAACTAGTTCACAGAAAATTTAAGAACTTTGAAACTAGAAAGCTCATTTATCCCCCTTTCCTTACATTATGCTTAGTTGTCATATGCATTACATCTACATACACAACTGCACAAAACTACGTTATGAGTTGTTATTGTTATTCCTTTGTATTAAAAAGTTGTATGTACTTTAAAGAAACTATAAAGAAATCATCATTCTCAGCAAGCTGACACAAGAACAGAAAATCAAACACCTCATGTTCTCACTCATAGGCGGGTGTTGAAGAATGAGAGCACATGGCCACAGAGAGGGGAGCATCACACACTGGGGTCTGTGGGGGGAAACACTGGAGGGACAGTAGGGGGTGGGGAGTTGGGGAGGGATAACATGGGGAGAAATGCCAGATATAGGTGATGGGGAGGAAGGCAGCAAACCACACTGTCATGTATGTACCAATGCAATAATCTTGCATGTTCTTCACATGTACCCCCAAACCGAAAATGCAATAAAATATATATAAAAACAAACAAAAACAAAAAACAAACAAAAACAAAAAAAGAAACTATAAAGAAAAGAGTCTATTTTGGTATTTATTCATATATTTATCATATCTTGTCATTTTTCTTTCTAAAGATTTGAGTTTTCATCTGGTGTCATTTCTTTTCAGCCTAAATGACCTTTTTTGATTGTTTCTTTTAGCGTATCTCTTATGGCAACACATTTTGTTAGTTTATTTTATCTTAAAATATCTTCATTTGACTTTCATTATTGCAGGTTGTTTTCACTGTACTGAGAATTCTCAGTGATACTGTTTCTCACTGCTTCTGCTGATGAGACAAATGTAACTTGCATCCTAGACCTTCTGAAAATGATATGTTGCTTTCTCTGTCTTTCAAGATTTTCTCGTTCTTATTGGTTTCCATCAATTTGACTATGATTTTGCTAGATGACATTTTCTCTGTATTTATCTGCTTAGACATTGGTGATTTTCTTGAATCTTTTAAGTATTCCCCTAGGTTTAGGAGACTTTTGTCCAACTGTCTTCAAATATATTTTTTATCCTCTTATGTTTTAATTCTGGTACTTTACTCCAATTATACTGTCATTAAACCTTTTGATATTGACTTAAAAGTTATTGACACTGTTAGCTTTTTTCGTTTTGTTTCTGGTCTACATATATGATGATGTTTGTTGATCTATTTTCAAATTTAATGACCTGCTTTCTGTTAGGTTCAATCTGTATATAAGTCCATAGATTTATTTTACAGAAGATATTGTGTTCTATGATTTTCATTTGATTATTTTTTATATTTTAATTTCTTTAGTGAAACTCCCTTTATAATCATTAATTATGACATTGTGTATACTAGCCACTTAAAAATACTTATTTGCTAATTCCACATCTGAATCATCTCATGATCGATTTACATTAAGAATATTTTCTGTTAATGGCCAAATTCTCTTTAATTTGCATGTCTATTAAATTTGACTTGCATTACCAGTTTTGTAAATGATATTAAGTAGAGATCCTTGATTTTCCTTCATTCCTCTAAAAAGTTTCAATTTATTTTCTTTCGTAGAAAGTTACCTTGGCTGGACTTGAACTGCAAACTCTGTATCCCTCAGATGGGCAGAAGGTGGAATGTCTCTTCAATTATTTTATTCTTAGCTGGGCTGTTCATTGTCTGCTCAATGCATGCATAGCTTAGGGGTTAGCTGTAATTTAGACAGAATTTATATCCAGAGGCTCCACCTCTTTGGCAAAATAAAATAACCTACATGTTTTAGTGAGTTTGTTTATGTATGCTGCCAACATTCCTTCACTATGGTTTCCTTTCTCCATCTTCAAAGCCAGCACTGCTGTACGTTCCTGACCCTCTCTTATAGTTCTACAGTTATATCTGTCTCTGACCTTAGCTAGGAAGGGCATTTCACCTTTAAGGACTCATGTTATTAGTTTGGGTTTACCTGGATAATTCAGGAAATCTCCCACCTTAAGGAAGTTAGCCTTAATCACATCTGCAAAGTCCTTTTGCTATAGAAGTTTACATATTCACAGGTTCTAAGGCTCCAGGGATTAGCACATTTTATGGGAGTATATTTTTTTACTACTATACATCACCACCCTACATATGCTTATTACAAGGTGATGCAGAAACTCGCTCATCAACAGATAGCTGTCTATATTCCCTCCCCTCAAATCTGGTCAGGCCTGTGACTCACGTGGAAGTGATGCTATGTAACTTTTGAAAGCAGGTGGTAAAAAGTAATACAGTTTCCATGTACTATTTCTTAGAATGCCTCTTATTGGAACAAACCTCATGCTGTGGGACTGTGTCTTCTGGAAAGCAGCCCCAGGTGAGATCTCAATCAACAGTTAACATCAAGTTCCATGAGTGACAGTCTTTGAGATGACGTTAGCTCCAGCCACCATTTAACGGCAGCCTCATGAGAGACACCTAGTGAGAGTTTCTGAGTACTGCTCAGGCAACTTCCAAAACCAAGAAGGGAGAAATACGATTGTTGTTCTTTTTAAGTAAGTTTTGGCTGTATTTTTTATTTAACAATAGGTAACTTGAATACCTCACTGGCTTTGTTCTTTCTGTGTTTTTCCTCTTAATCTCCAGCTGCTCTGTTTACCCCAAATTCTGCCCTCTGGTTTCTCAAGCCACTAAAACTGCAGGTTTGTATTGATCTCCACGGTGCCAATTGTGTCCTGCTTTCAGGCCAAAGGCCAGGACTCATCAAGTGTCATTCCTTTCATTCAAGTGCAGAATCTCCACTAGCTTCTGTGCTTTGTTCATTTTCTAGTAGCTTTAGGTGATTGTTTGGGCTTCTAATTTTATCCAGAATTTATAGCTGTTGTCCATGCAGGAGGCTTGGTCTCATAGAAGCATCTATGTCACTGTCAGAGGCAGAACAGTTGAAAGGAATAGATTTTGAAACGTGCTCACTGATTTGTCAAGTTTCTATTTTAAAGTATTTCAAAAATAAGGAGATATATATGTTCCAGTGTATCTTATGTGTATATCACCTCCATTTTATTTTATCAAGTCTTAATAGGTTTATTAAATACACTTTGTTGTATGTGCCGTCTTTGGCCATACTTGCATTTCTAACATAAATTTTATGTGGCACATTTAGAAATATACAGTGTTTGATTAAAGCTTTAATAGATTAAATCTATTGGGGATTTTTCATTAATATTTATAAATGGGGAAAGCTTTTCATTTTACCTGAGTATGTGTGTAACTAATTGGAATGTTACAGAACAGATGGCAGATTGAAAACTGAATTAAATCATTTCCATTTTTTTTCTGAAAAATATCTCTTTACAAAGGTTCAAATAAATATTAATTATTTTTTTCTGAAAGATTTAATAAACATGATTTCAGATCCACCTTGGCTAGATGTTACTTTAGTTGGTGCATTTAATTTCCACATCAGTATTTTTCTATCCAGTTTTGTCTGCCACTGTTTGCTTTAAATGGGTATATCTTGCTCAAGAATTATTTTATAACCGTTTAGTTGCTAAGCATTATTTTTTCAGATCATTATTTATTTATTTTCCATGTTGGTCAGAGATAAGCTATATACTGTACCAACCTTTTAAAGGAATTGATTTTGTGTGTGTGTGTGTGTGTGTGTGTGTGGCATCTAGTACGTTGTCTAACTTGATGAATTTCCTATTGGGGGACTGTGTTAAGGAAAACGAAGTACAAGGGGCGTGGTTTCAAAAGCAGGAATTTCCCAGCACCATACCTCCATTGGCGCCCCCACGCGGGGACCACAGAGGTTTCAAATGTAAAGTTGTTTGTCTTTCTCCTGCCTGGCCTAGGCAGAAATTCCAGGTGTGCTCCTTTGTTCAAAAAGCCCCGAAAAGCTCTCCAAGGAGGGGGCTCTGTTGTGGGCCCAAGCAACCAATCTGGGATAGGAGTCCAAGATCAATCACTCCAGAGGAAGTTTGAAAGAACGACACTTATTGAGTGAAAACATGAATGGGGCGGGAATAACTCCGGAGTTAAAATCCCCCTGCCTCTTTTTTTTTTCTTTTCTTTTCTTTCTTTTTTTTTTTTCCCCATTTATTTTATTGCATTTTAGGTTTTAGGGTACATGTGAAGAACATGCAAAATTGTTGCATAGGAACACACGTGGCAGTGTGATTTGCTGCCTTCCTCCCCATCACCTACATCTGGCATTTCTCCCCTTGCTATCTCTCCCCAGCTTCCCACCCCCCACCGTCCCTCCCCTATTTCCCCCCAACTGACCCCAGTGTGTAGTGCTCCCCTCCCTGTGTCCATGTGTTCTCCTTGTTCAACACCCGCCTGTGAGTGAGAACATGCGGTGTTTGATCTTCTGCTCTTCTGTCAGTTTGCTGAGAATGATGGTTTCCAGGTTCATCCATGTCCCTACAAAGGACCCAAACTCATCGTTTTTGATGGCTGCATAATATTCCATGGTGTATATGTGCCACTTTTTCCCTATCCAGTCTATCATCGATGGGCATTTGATCCCCCTGCCTCTTACCCTTAGGGATTTCCCTCTCTGGGATCCCGTCCCGCGGAAGCATGGTAGCCCTCTTTCTCTCTCTCTCTGCCTAATAAATCCCTTTCTGCTAAACTCTTTGGGTCCATGATATTTTACTGTTGTAACCAATACAAACGGTAAGCTCCCCACGCCACCAGGGACCTTTCCCCATTCCTGGGGCAAGTAAACCCAAGAATCTGGACACACCCAGTTACATCTTTGGCGAGCACCGGGAGGAAGCTGAGCCCCTGTCGCCCTGCCAGCCACCCGGTTACACTATGTATCCTAGAAAGACTGTATATTCTCTTAGTTTAGGAGGAGTGGTCTATCCATAATATAAAGCTGCTTGACAGTGTTTTTCAAGTTTTTTGTATCCATATTGATTTGCTGGGTAATTTCTGTATCAGTTAATGAGACAGGAATGTTGACATCTTCAACTACAATTGTAGATGTGCCCATTTCTCCTTCCTTTTATTTCTCTGTGTTTTTGTGTTTATGTGTTTAGAAGCTCAGTTATTGGAAGTATCCATATTTAAAATTACTATAGTTGCTTGTTGAATTGTTGCTTTTATCAATATAAAATGTCCTTCTTTGTCCCCCTTCGTCCTACATTTCTTCTTGTGAAGTCTACTTTGTATTATATTACACAGCCAATTTAGATTTTTTATAGTTAGTGTTTGTGTGGTATTTCTTTACTATCTTTTAACTATATTTTCATGTTAAACATTGTTTTCTTATAAACAGCATATCATTTGTTATTTTTAGTGCCATAAGGCAATGAATACTATTTAAGGAGAATTTTCAGGCCATTTGTATTTAATGATATTAACAATGTTTTGTTTGAAATCTATTATTCCTGTCATTTGTGTTCTATTTACCATTTTTCTTCCTTTTTCTCTGTTTCTTATTTTTCTACCTTATATTAGATTAAATATTTTGGATTATCTGAGTATGTTTTGATCAATGAGTATTTCAAATATTTTACCCTCACTAAAGCCTTTGTGGCTATAGTGTTTTAATCATAGATTTTTTTTTTTAGTGATGACTTTGAATTTTAAAATATACTTTTTTTAACTTGTCAATATATTTCTTCAACTAATATTGTACCATTTTATGTCAAAGTTGATAATTTTAATAATTATGTTTCTGTTTTTTCCTTCCTTCTTTTTGGTATTTATTTAATATTTTAGTACTACATATATCTTACTTCTTATTATGCATAATTTTTGTTTATAATTTATTCTCTTTTACAAATTGAAAATTGGTATAGTTTTTACATTTATTTGTCTACATATTTACTGTTTTGGCACTCTATTTCTTTGTACACATCCATGTTTAGATGTGTACACTCTATTTCTTTGTACATGTCCATGTTTAGATGTATACACTCTATTTCTTTGTACACATCCATGCCCTGTTACTTTTTCTTTCTCTTGAACTTCCTTTAACATTTCTTGTAGTAAAAGTCTGCTGTTAGCAAATTATATTTCAGTTTATTATTTGAAAAGATTTTTTTATCTTTATTTTAACATATACTTTCAATGGATAAAGAACAAATTTTATGTCTGTACAATAAAACATAAAGTTACTTGATAATATTTTTTCTTTAACACTAAAGATAGTGTTTTCATGTCTTCCTGATTATGCAGTTTCTCACCAGAAGCATGTGTTAAATTTTGCCTTTGTTTTTCTTTTTTGCTTGGACATTGAATTTCTTCCATGTTTGGATTTTGAAGTTTGATTATTCATCAAATTTAGAAAATGTTTGATCTTATATCAACCACATGCTGTCATCTCTCAGATTACTAAAGCTTTCAATGTTTTTTCTGTATTTTTTTGTTTATGATTACTTTTGAATAATTCCCATTGTGTTGTCTTCAAATTTACTAATAATTTATTATTCAAGGTCTAAACATGCAATTAATCTATCCAGTGGATTTTAATTTTATATATTAAATTTGAATTTTTAAAATATCTTTCATTTTTATCTTCACGATCTTTATGTATTTTTTTGAAATCTTGATAAATTTTATTATCAGTTTTATTGTAATTGCTTATTCCACCATCTTTATTATCTCCACGTTTCTTTCTATTCGTTCACTCTCTTGGTTATTTTTCATAATTTCCTATGTCTTAGCATGCCTAATGCTTTTTAATTATTGTTGTTGAATACTGAATTTTGAATACCTTAAAAAAGGGTGCTTTTTTTTTCACAAACTGTTCATTTAATATCAGTTCTGTTATCATTAGGAGGTTTATTTTAATGTTCTATTAGGATTATCTAAAACAGCATTTACTCTCTGGGTAATTTATCATCATTACTTAGGCATGACCTTTCTGGGATTTCTAGCACATGTTGCGTTTAATTACTGAGGGCTCTCTGATCTGGTAGAAACAGAAATAATTCCCAGCCTTTTGTGAACTCTGGAAACCAATCAGCTCCTAGCTTGTCATTTTCATGACCTTGTGGAGCTTTAACCTATACATAATATCTTAGTATTCAATAAAGATTCAAAGGGATGCAGATTTTGAGTCTTTTCCTTGACTGTTTCCCTCTCTTCAGAACTCTATTCCACCACCTCCAGCTGTATCCATGAATTCTGATCTTTGTCTTCTCAGCTTAGTAAGACTGTCATACTCTATTGATCTTATTTTTCTCCCTGCCCTATGGTTCAGAATGTGCCATGTGGCATGAAGCCTGGACGATCTTACGGTTCATTTCATACTTTTCCTTTTCTTAGGAGTCACAGTCATGTGTTCCCTGTTGTTAAACACTTGAAAATGATTGTTAAATATATTTGTTCTGTTTCCTGAATGTTTAAGACTTGAAGTCAAATCCTATCCCATTTAGTCCATTATTGCCAATATTTTAAAAAAATTGATTAAATATGTTTTAAAAATTTTAATGAGACTGTGAAAAAAGGAGAAGTAAACAAACATTTTTAGTTTACTAACATAATTTGGAAATACTAGTTTCTTTTTTTAATTTCAAGAGGTAACATTCATGCCCATAATCTGTATTCATGATAAATTTCAGAAAATAAATGAATGCTGTGTGTTCTCGAGATCAATCACTCATTTTAAAATTAAGAGATGTCTGCATCTGGGTTTTTCATCTACTAAATACATGCAAACATATCAATCCAAACATATGCTTGTGGAAACCATGGCTTATTTTGTTATTCTAAATATGCAAGCCAACCTTAGGCTATTTAGACAAAACAATATCAGTAATATGCAGCCAAAGATTTGATTTCTTTCCATCAAATAATTTTAAGGAATTACATAAATTAACTGGTAATTTTTTTTATTATGTAGACAATCCAATTAGAACAAAAATGCAGCAAAGTAAACAAAATGTTATTTCTTTTAAAGCTTCCATAGAGAATCCAACAACTCTAAAATTTTATCTGTCAAATAAGATACAGCATGTCATACTCTTTAGGAGACTTGTATACCTATAAAATAATTAAGCATGAAGTTTAAAGCAATATTGAACACATAAAATTAATTTGTCCATTAATATACAAGTGTAATTACCTTTATCTCTGTTCTGTGACAGCGCATTTCTTACCCATCTAAGTTGCACCCTGGCCACTTAATAATAAAGATAGGTTAATTTAGATAGGCTAATCTTTCTTCATTAATTCATAACTGTAATAATTAAACAGGAGAAAAAGCTAAAATCTTACATGTGAATGATCTTTGAATTACATAAAGTGAAGCTAAACTTTGTTAACTACCAAATGTTTTATGAGGACTTTTCTGATGTGAATTGAAGTTAAAATAAAAATCTGATATTCATATAATAAGTAAGCAAAACAACTTTTAGAACCTATTTTGTTAAACAATATTCTCATTTTTATTGTTTCAGAATCAAACTTTGAGTGTAGGGCTTCTTACCTTTCTTACCTTTTCCCTCCTCCAAACTTCTTCGGAAGAATCTGTCATTCTCTGCGCTTCACTCATTTCTTGAACCATGTAGTCCTGCTTCCTTGTGCACTTCCCTTTCTTGTAAGAAATACACCCTATTGTAAGCCAGGCAGGGTGGCTCACGCCTGTAATCCCAACATTTTGGGAGGCAAAGGTGGGTGCATCACCTGAGATCCGGAGTTCAACACCAGCCTGACCAACATGGAAAAACTTCATCTCTACTGAAAATGCAAAATTAGCCAGGCATGGTGGTGTATACCTGTAATTCCAGCTACTCGGGAGGCTGAGGCAGGAGAATTGCTTGAACTTGTGAGGCGGAGGTTGCAGTGAGTCGAGATCAGGCGGTGAGCCGAGATTGAGCCATCACTCTCCAGCCTGGGCAACAGCAGTGAAACTCCATCTCATTAAAAAAAAAAAAAAAAAAGAAAAGAAAGAAAAAGAAATATACCCAATTGTTCAATCATACTTGAGCCTTGAGTCTTTGTGGAGATCTCAGTTATTTCTATTAGGCAGCATTCTCTTACAAACAATCAATTTCAACTCTGGTTTGAACAATACTATTGTTTTTTAACTAGCATAGGCATCAGTGATTCACAGGCAGGCAGATATTAGGGCTGATTAAGGAGAGCTTCAGCTTTCCTCACTGATATTTACTTCTACTTGTTTATTAATTCCACAAATACCAATTTAAAACTGTCAACATACAAATACCTATCAAAAATTTGCTATATGGTTCTAAGACATTTCTTAAGATTTTTTTCTCTTTCACCAATGTAAAAACTAGTGTTCAGAAAATAGAGAATTAACATCATGGAAAATTATAAAAGAATTTAAACTTCTATAAATTATATATGTTTTATTTAAATATTTATTGAAATATAAAATGTGCAAATAGCACACCAATTATAATATCACAAATGACAAAATGTCATATAGGAAATACAACAAACTAGTCAAACATAAACTAAGGGATATACTTGGTAAACATATGCACTCATTTCCTTTAATTACATGTCTAGAAGTAGACTTCCTGGGTCAGAGAGTAGGAATATGTTCAAGTTGTTAGAAACTGCCAAATCGTTTTTCAAAGTTGTTGAACAAATTTTTCACCAGCAATGTAAGAGTTTCAGCTGTTCTGCATTCTCACCAACACCTGATGCTACCAACTTTTAAAATTTTTACCAGACCAGCTGACACCTTGATTTTAGCTGTGTGAGACCCTAACAGAGAACTAGACAAAAGAATTTGGCTGTCTGAGCTCCAGAAATATGAGATAATGAGTGTTTGAAGCCACTAAGTTGGTGGCAATATTTTTATAGAGGCACAATTCAAAACGAATTCAATCTCAAACAGAACTGCATTACAGGGAATATTTCATGCAGTTCTTCAAAGGGGGAATAATATCTGATCTAAACCTGAATTTGCAGAATTCAAGAGTTCTGAAATGGGAAATACGTGGGAAATATAGAAAACTCTTTTCTTATGCTTTTAACTTTTTAAAATAATAACCTATTGTTTAAATCAAAATGATAGGTTGTGTGTGAGGATTATAAAGATATGAATGACATCAATAAACAGAATACATATGACGGAAGTAGCACTTAGTATCAAATGGCATATGTTATTACACTGTTGTAATAGGCATCCATCTCGTTTGTTTCTTTTTTGTTATTTTTGCAGGATTATATCCTTTTCCCATTTACTATTGATTTTTTTCTTTTCTGTTTATCTTTAGCGATCAGTAGTTTTGTAATATTGTTCTTTGGTGTGGTTTTATTTTTGTTCATGAAACTTGGAGTTGGTTGAATGTATTAAAGTCAAAGATGGCTGTTTTCATCATTTTTAGAAAACTGTCAGCCATTATCTTAATAGGTTGAGTGTCCTTATTTTCTTTCTCTTCCTTTTCTGAGATTACAATTGCATACAAATGGTACAGATAATCTCCTTTTCAATATTATTTGTGTATGAAATTTGCTTTGCTCTCCATTCTTTTTTCTCTTCATGTTTTAATCTGGACCTTTTGCTTTGGTCTATATTCTAGATTATTAAATTCTTTCTTTTGTCAGTAGTGTTGATGCTAATTATCAAATGTTTATGCACTTTTTCAGCTTATGTATTCTATGGCTTTTTACTTTATATTTTCCTGGTTTTTACCTTTTCTTTCAATTTTGTACAAGTGATCTTTTAATACCTGTCCAGATATTGCCACTATCTGGAGACCCAGAAAATTATTCTTTAAAATAGTTTTTTATTCTCTTGTCTTAATTTTTAGTGATGTTCTTTGTGTACTTATTTATGTGTGTGTTTATCATATTACCTGAAAATTTACATGAAAACTTGTAGCTTTGATGGTATTTTACTCAAGAAAGGATTAACTTGTTTTCATGTTGACAGCTTGTCTAGAGGTGCCAGCAGCCCTTTGTCACCATAAACTAATCCAGGGTTTACGTAACTGGAAGTTGGGATTTAGTTCCTAACTTCAAGTTTCACCCAAACTTTTGGTACTTGCCAGGAACCTTCCCTTGTTGTAGGGGCCTGATCCTTAACATTTGTCCTAACATCCTGATGAGTGCCCTGAAATGTTTGCTCATTTCTGACTTTGAGTCATGCCATGGAATTGAGAAGATACTCATGGAGTAAATAGCCTCACACTCTATTCTATCCTGGTTCTCTCCATCACTCTTACAGACTGTGACTACTTTCTTATGCCCTGAACACCAAACTTTTTATATTTAATGCCAACTATTTAATTGTTCTTGGTGGAAAAGATGACCTTAAGCCATCTAGTCCACCATTTTGAGAATGAGAAATTGATTTTTCCATTTGCTAAAATTCACTCAATATTACCATAGACAAATATTCACTCCTGAAGATGTGAGACCACACACATTAAATTAGTGATTTGGGGAATATCATATCACATTCTTAGAAAGAAAATAGAAAGAAATAAAACCTACTATTAAAATGAACAATGTAACCTAGAATATTGCAAAAATGTGGCCTAAATTGGTAAACAGATTTTGATCACTAATTTTCACATAATCGACCTACTGACATTACTAATATTTTTGTAATTCTCTGTAGGAATGCATGGCTGACATTACATATGGAATTAAATTATTGTTTGATGAATTTTATTTTTGTGGAAAGCAATGACCAATGTAAACCATCCTGATCTTTAACCAAGTTTTTCACAAGTAATGTTATATCATTATATACAAACAAATTTGCTATGAAATAAATCCATCATGTAAAAATAGCTTGAAGTATTATCATACTTATCACGTTATAAGCCTGATTTATACTTTGTTGGAATACCATATTGTAAATCTTTGCCTTAGTACTTGTAGTTCTGGTTTCATAGCACATGCAAACATGCAAGTTCCAGACAGGATAAGCCATGGAAGACCCTTGTTGAAGAAGCTGAGAGCAATGAGGACCTTGTCTGTTCCGATAAATGCTTTGTACCATGAACAATAGAATTAGGACAATTTGAAAAATGATTATATATATTTTCCTTTTACTGACAAGACAAAAGGAAAAAAATTGAGCCTAAAGATATATGAAACTTTAAATTTGATCTGTAAAAATATATAATGGGTTGTAGTTCATGTAGAACAACCAATATTAATGCCAGTTTTACATTTTTAATTCAAATGTGTTACTAAACACATAGTAACAACTTTTACAAGTATTCTGATTTTGAAATGAGCAAAAGACCTGAATAGACATGTCTCAAAAGAAGACATAAAAGTGACCAGCAGGTATATAAAAAGGATGCTCCACGTCACTAGTCATCAGGGAAATGCAAATCAAAACCACAATGAGACATCATCTCACTCCAGGTAGGATGGCTATTATCAAAAAGGCAAAATGTAATAAATACTAGCAAGGATGCAGAGACAGGAGACTGTTCATACATTGCTGGTGAGCATATTAAGTAGGGCAGCCATTATGTAAAACAGTATATTCTTCAGAAAGCTAAATACAGAATTACTATATAATCCAGAAATCTCACTGTTGGGTATATATCCAAAAGAAATAAATTCAGCATATCAAAGAAATGTCTAAATGGCTATGTTTTTAGCAGCATTATTCACAATAGCCGAGATAAGGAATCAACGTAAGTATCCATCAACAGATTAATGGATAAAGAAAATGTGTTATATGTACACAATGGAATATTTTTCAGCCATAAAAAAGAATGAAATCCTGACTTTTACAGCAACATGAATGGAACTAAAGGGCATAATTATAAATGAAATAAACCAGGCACAGAAAGACAAACTTCATATGTTCTCACTCATATGTGGGAGTTAAAAAAAAGTGGGTCTCATGGAGGTAGAGAGTAGAATGGTGATTACTAGAGGCTGAGAAGGAAAGAGGATGTGAGAGAGAAAGGGAAGTTGTTTAATGGGTGATATGGTTTGTCTGTATGTGCCCACCCAGATGTCATGTAGAGTTGTGATCCTCAGTGTTTGTGGAGGGCCTACGTGGAGATGACAGAATCATGGAGCCAGACGTCCCCCTTGCTGTTCTTGTGATAGTGAGTGAGTTCTCATGAGATCTGGTTGCTTAAAAATGTGTAGCACTTTCCCCTTCTCTTTCTCTCTCCCGCGGCCATCTGAAGATGTACTTGCTTCCCCTTTGCCTTACTCCAAGATTGTTAGTTTCCTGAGGCCTCACCAGCAGCAGAAACCTGTATAGCCTTCAGAACCATGGGCCAATTAAACCTGTTTTCTTTATAAATTACCCAACCTCAGGTATGTCTTCATAGCAGCGTGAGAACAGACTGATACAATGGGTATAAAAATATAGGTAGATGGAAGGAATCAGTTCTAGCATTTAATAGTACATTAAGGAAGTTACAGTTAACAATAATTTATTGTATATTTCAAAATATAAGATAATTGTAATATTCACAATATACAAAGAAAAGGCAGAAGTTTGAGATGATGCATATCCCAATTACCCTGATTTGAGCATTACTCGTTGCATACATGTATGAAAATATCATTTGTACCCCCTACATATGTACACTATGATACACTAATAAAAGATCCAAAAAAGTTATGTCATAATATTGTTTTATTTTGAGAATCTAGTTTCTCATTTTCATATAGTTAAATATATCAATCTTCATTTGTGGCTTTATCCTTTCCCTATTGAAGATGACAAAAACACTCTCCTGTGTTTTAATGCTATAATAATTATACAGTCAACTTTATCATTTATGCACTAATAGATTAATTGTGTAAACAGCTGTTAATGTGCACTGAAATGCTTTTTTAACTAAACATAAATTCTACAATCACAAAGATGATCATTCTAAGTCATACATGCAGAAAAGCCAAAATACCTTTTGCCAACAATGTTCATTCACACCGTGGCAATAAGTAGTAATGAAGAATAAACACTTTCTTCATTTTAAAGACATTCTTGTTGATTAACTACAGAATACTTCATGCCTTTTTCAGAAAGCATGTTTTTATTTAACAGTGCTATAACGGCTAGTATTAGAGAGGACAACCACTAGTATAAGGGAGACATAAGTTTGTTTTTTTATTAATGTGTGCCATTTGGTTAAGAGATCACTATAGTCATAAAGATGTAAATAATTCAAAACATAGTAATTTAATATCACACAGGAGAAAAGAGTCTTGAGAGTTTTCCATTCATATAACTGAAAGTACATCTTATAAAAAATGTTAATTGTAAGCTAGAGCAATACTGTTTGTATACAGTTAACATTTACAGTTAAAAATATCTATTGATGCCAGCTTCATCTTCATCCTAGTGATTGCTTTTTATGTAAGTACTCATTTGGTGTGTATTTACTGCAGCCTCTGGTTAGGGACCAGTGTTTGCAGATATCTGATGGTGAGCACAATGATAGCAAATCATTTCTGCACACTCAGTGCAAGCAAGATGCCAAGAAAAGAACTCTTGCATATGCAGTTCCACTCAGAGTCAAAGGATTTAAATCTATTTACTTTTTCAGCTGTGATCTAAATGATAAATTCCTAGCAAATTTCTCAACTGTGATTTAACTGAATGATGAAAACTTTTCTTGGGAGGAATCCATGATTTATAGAGCTTAGCACCAAATAAAATTTCTTAGAAGCTTGAGAATTAATCATTTTTGGTAGGCTTTTTTTGGGTATAAAAATATATCCTCCTTTTCTTTCATACTACCCCAAGGCAACCTCTCATTCCTATCCATTACTCACCACTGTGTGCAGGTGCCTCCTGGCTGAAGCACCTTTCACAGCATTTGGACATAGAAATGGTAAACATTCAATGACTGTTGACTGAATGTGATTGTGAAAAAGCTGAGTGGAGCTAATATTATAGGGGAGAATATATTATCTCTTCCTGATCACTGGTGTATATCATGTTATGCTACTTTCTACTCTGAGGGACAGTTGTCTGTGGTGGAATAATCCTTTGAATTATTTTTTTCAGTCCAAAGGGAAGGAATTATGTCCTGGAAAACATGAGCATTCTACCATTTCTAGCTAATGTAATGAATCAAATAACTAATCGATTTTTTCTGCTATGTGGATTTGGTATTTTTCAATAGATGTCATCTTTAACATGGAGTAACTAATGTACTGCCTATGAACTTTGGATAACCAGAGGAGTCGGTGACTCAATTAAATGCTTTGAATCGTGAACTGTCAAGAGAGCTCTGTGGTCAAAATTCTTTACTCTCAGACTTACTGTTAGGACTAAGGTATTAAAGATAAATAATACAACTCAATTATACATAGAAATTATTTACCCCAATGCTGTCATATTAGAGAATAAGAAATTGTATATATTTGAGTGTTAGTAGTTAGCAGAATTTGAACTGAAGCCAGTCCCTGTTAAGGCCACCTTCTACCAATTTTGACAACTTCTTTGATTTGCTTCAGAGCATTCAGTTCATTTTGTATACATTTTTCCATTAATTAATTAAAATTAGCTAGCATTTACATTCATAAACCAGATATCATTGAGGAATTTAGGGGATCATAGTGGTATTATATTATAATTGACGTACTATGATGAAATAGCCTAGCAGGTGGTTTTCCAGAATACAACCACCTGAGAGCATGTTATATTTTAGGAGATGAACTTGATTCTGGAAGATGTGGTTAGTACTGAGTGTTGAGCAGTTTGGCTCTTTAGGTTCTGCCTTGAAGAACCAGGCCAAGATAGTAGTCTATTTTTAAAGAGAAAATGGGGTCTTCAGTTAGTACTTAGGAAAGAGATAATCTCAAAGAAAAGGAAAAACGATGGCCAGTTGCGGTGGCTTACATCCCAGCACTTTGGGAGGCCAAAGCAAGCAGATCACCTGAGGTTGGGAGTTCAAGATCAGCCTGAGCAACAGGGAGAAGCCCTGTCTCTACTAAAAACACAAAATTAGCCAGGTACGGTACCACATGCCTGTAATCCCAGCTACTTGGAAGGCTGAGGCAGAAGAATCACTTGAACCTGGGAGGTGGAGGTTGCCGTGAGCCGAGATTGCACCATTGCACTCCAGCGTGGGCACCAAGAGAGAAAATCCGTCTCAAAAAAA
>NW_016107359.1:6859001-6865299 GCF_001604975.1 Cebus imitator
AAAAAAAAAAAAAAAAAGAAAAAAGCAAAAAGCAAAGGAAAGGCTAAATGCAGCTCTGCAAATTGGAATCAGCATGGTCAGTGTTTTTAAACACTGTTCAGTGCAATGTTATTTTATGGAAACCCTTATAATAAAATAGTTATTCTTAAAATAGAAACTCTTATAATAAAATGAGTTAGTGACAAATGCATTCAAGAATTACTCTGTTATGAAGTAAGACAAGTATGTTAGACAAAATAAAATGTTATATTTTTAAAGGAGTCAGAAAGAATGGAGTGTGGGGCAGCTCCATTTTAATCTTACAGGACCACTTTTGTATATGTTGTTCATTGCTGACCAAAATGCTGGTTGTGGTGTATGACTGTATTTGTATTTTTTTTCCTGAGGGCATGAGAGCTGCATCACCGTGCTTTAAATAGAGACTCATGCTTATAGCATACAAAGATCACACTAGCTGCAATTTGCAGAATATATCAGAGGGGGGCCAATAAGGGGTGAGGAAAACCATATAGGAGTCTGTGTAGCTATCACTGACACCTGATGTTGGCCTAAACAAAATATGGTGGTAGGATGGAACCATGTGGTTGAATTTAAGGTATATTAAAGTATCGAAATGCACAGAGATCAGTGCTTGATTAGGTAGAGAGAATGAGGGAGACAGAGTGGAATTACAAAAAATTTCCACGTCCTTTGTATTTCTGGCTTGAAATTCTCTAGTCATTGAATAGTGGATAGTATAATTCCATTCACTGAATAGAGGGACAAAGAGCGGAGTCCAACTGGGGATGCCATAGTGCACCCAGTTTGGGATATGTTGGTTTGTAGCCATCATTGGGCCATCTATGTAGAGATGATATGAAAACATCGAATATGAGTCTGGATCTCTGAAGACATATCTGGTTTCGTATGCTTGTATTCATCAGGTTTTGTTGCAATTAAAGACACATGCATTACATTTTTATGCAGAATAAAAAATCAACAAAAAGTTGGCAGCTTAAAAAAAAACTCATTTATTATCTCATAGTTCTACAGATCAGAAGTCTGTGCAGGGCCTCAGTTTTCTGTCAGGGTTTCAAAGACTCACATTAAGGTGTTGGCCAGGATTACAATTTCATTTGAGTGTCAGAGATCTGTTCCAATTTCAATGTTTTTGGTAGAATTTAGTTCATTGAGGTTTTGGGATTGAGTTATCCACCATCTTGCTGGTTGTCAGCTGTGCCTCTTCTCTGTTCCCCGAGATCATTCACCATTTTGTATTATATGACTCGCTCCACATCAGAAAAATTTGTTTCCTTAAGGCCAGCAGTAGAAATGTTTTTTATTTTGATAAACTCAAAATTAACTAATGAGGAATCTTCACAATCTCTTTGTCTACATAATATAATCAGGAGAGAATGGTATTTCATTATTTCAAAGATCTGGCCCACACTCAAGGGAAAGGGTACATGTTTCGATTCTGCCTCTGTAGTATTGGTGTAGGCTAGTACCCTATAAGGCCAAAAGCAGCATCAGAAAAGGAGGTTGTTAAGGAAGAAATCTGAGAACAACACTTAGGGAAGCTTGACAGGAAAAAGAGTCTGCAAAAACATTGTCAACAGAAGGAAATATGACAAAGTCAGATGTATGATTAGACCCACTGTTCCTACATTCTTAAGTCTATTAATGACTTACTGTTACTGCCATGACTTCTTGCCTCCTTTTACAAGTTCCTTAAAGTACCCCGATCATGTCACTAAATCATGACTAATATATGATATTTTTATAAAACAATAATTTGACTGGTTATAAATTATAAGTTAGCTTTTTAAACTGCAAAGATTATTGTCATACCAAATAATAACTTCAACCTCTTTAGACCTTGAAAAATCTGGATATTTTGACAATTTGTGTAAAAGAAGTTTCTTAAGGGGGAGATATTGGACTGTCTGTTGAAAATCTACTTAGGGAATTCAGCAATGCACTCAAACTACTAAGTATAAAAAAACTGTACTTATTTGTGTTATTTTGTGAATCTATTTTGATAGGTAATATATATTGAGAGAATGAGAGAATGTCATGTAACCTTTTATATTTCATATTTTTGAACATATTTAATCTCAACTATTAGACCTAAATCTTCAGAACACATTTCATTTCTTATTCATTTTTTCTCATACCTAGCCCAATGTCAAGAAACTATTAAACATTAAATACTTGTTCAATAAACAAATGAAGAGAAAAAATGGTTGTTTCAGTTGATTACCTCTAATATGTTACTTGCTTTATGTATTTTATTTTACAAATTAACTTCATATTTATTTAATTTTGGATAAAATAACACAGATATAAAAGTGAACTATTTTCTTGGTAGAATACAATGACAATATATTTATTTAAAGCGAAGTAAGTTTGAGGGCATGTAATAGAGTGGGTCTCTGAGCAAAGACTGACATGAAGAAGTGTTGATATAATAAGCCAGTGTCTGGTTAGTGAAAATTTACCTGGAAAAGAAAAGATGTATTCAAGCTGACAGAAATGGAAGTACTGACCCAAATTAGCAAAATAAGGCCAACTTTAAGTAAGGATATAAAAAGTTTATAAATAGATATATAAAATATATATATGTGTGTGTATATATATATATACACACATATATATACATATATACATTTTACTAATTTAGGTCACTATATATAGAGATATATAGTGAATTTCAAAAGTGAGAATGAAGAGCAGAGATTATTGTAAGCAGTAGAAGACTAAATACAATTAGATGCACATCTAAATATTCACAAAAAGCCAGGAACAAAAATTTTATTCTATGTCTCTAGAAAATACAAAATATCAGACACAGTGCAAAGAAACTTAACTAGTAGATGTTTGTACAAGTTCTACAACTCAAATCAAAGAAACTAACAAATCACATTTGTAATAAAATACTTTAAAAAAAATTGTATAAATCTGTGCAAAATACAATTAAAAAGTACTTAGCAGTTAACCGAAATCAATAAGGCGTGATGTTAAAAACATGATATTATGATATACAATTATTAATTATTTCAAAAGTGTATTTTTTCTAATAAAATCATGATGTAATCAGCAAAAATGATGTTGCACATTCTGCTTCAGATGTTCTTGCCCTACATATATTTCAATATAGAAAAAGTTTCAGTGTACTAAATACAACAAAGTTATGGTTGAACTAACACAATGAATTGCTTCTGAAATTTTGGGGCAAATTTATACTGAGTAAGATCTCTGATTACTGTGAGTTTTACTTGGCAGTTCTTTTCCTCTCTCAAATTATTATTCACTGCATCTGAATAGTGGCTTTTATTTTAATATTGCATTTATTTATTTTTATTTCTACTTATTACTGCAATAATTTAGCACAAGTATCATGTTAAAATGCCTACTTCATCTCCATTGGTTCTCTTAGCTTTCTATTATATATACTGTTTAAAAGACCAATTGTTTTCCAATCTGTTCTCTAACACAGAAAAATATGTGGGGAAAAAAAAAAAACGTGATTTGTAATTTCTCAGCAAAGTATTTCTTATTTCTGAAGAGTGGTATTTAAAATAACAGCTACAAACTCTGGTATAGGTAACTGAATCTTCAGGGGTAAAATATTTTCTTGATGTACTAATGTGCATTCATTTAAAAAAATTGCATTATTTATATATGAGTGATTGTAAATATACAGTTGAAGGAAGACAGTTGATCACTTCTATATGCTAAATATAGCTATCTGTTATACTCTATTAATGATAACAGAACACTTTACATAAAGTTTGGAGTGCTATTAATTTTCTTCAAGAATTGTGAAAAAGAATAACTAATTGCTTAGGATTCGAGAAGCTTCTCAGTTTCTCAGTAGTCAAGAAAACCTTTGATTCAAAGGTTTCTAGATTTAAGGTCAGGTCTTCACCTGAGTCAATCATTGCAATATTCCAGTAGATTTTACACTGCAACCGAATCTATATAACCAATAGATTTGCATTTAATAATAGAACAACTTCTACAGTTAAATCCATAAGGGTATGTATTGTGTCTACATATAATGTGCGTAAACATTAATTGGCTTTTCATAAGCAACATCTCTGTTCTCTTTAAACCTTAGTCAATTTATAAAAGCAATTAAGTTTATACCAGGGAATCAATAAATGATTTTCATTTTAAGGCTATGAACTATGTTATTTTGTTATGTTCTACTATTTTATTCTGACACATACTGCATTATAATGTAACTATATGTATGCCTTTAAAAGAATAAAAATATTTTATTGAATTTTAAGTAATACTGAAAAATTATGACATTTTACGTGTTTCTTCAAGTGCATTTTTATAAAGCTTTCCCTCTACATAATATTTCAGAAATTCATGTGATTACAAACATATTTATAGTAATTAAAACAGTAATGACACTTTATATTTGATGTTTACTTTTCTGTAATTGCATATATCATAAATTTTATCTAGGAACACATTAGCATTTAGTTTTCCAGATTTTTTTCTCACACTTTATGTACAATTTATTATAACAAATGGCACTGATTAATTAATACTACAGACAGATGACTTGTATTGGTCATATCTTAAAAAATATGACCTTAAACAGCTATCTCTAAGTTAAAAGGCTGCAATTTGATAGAAAACTTCTTTCAGATAAGAACTTTTAGATTATTTATTCCCACTACCTTGACATAAAACTTCATGAATAGTAGAAAAATAAACCTCTATAAATTCAATGTAAGAAATAATCATAACAATCATATAACATAAAATATATTTATACTCACGGTTCACCCATTTTATGTATAGTAATATTTAATCATATAAAATGTTACTATAGATATTATGTTTTAAAAGGGAATTGCACATTAGAATTTAGATTCATTTGAACTTCCTGAAGTCAGGAACTCTTCTATGCATTTATCACGCAATAGAAAAATAAAATTTGCTGGTTTACAACTTTTAACTACAAGTTTTTTATTAACACTTATCATTCTATATTTTGTATGGACTATAGTCTATGCAAATGTATTTACAAAGGCTTTAAAGGTAAATCACAGAAGAAATTCATATTTCTTAGAATATTTATAATTCCTTTTTTCTGCCCATTGTGATTTTTTACATGCACTTTTTAACATGTACTATAAATAATAAATATTATTACTAATATTTATTTTAACAAAGTTCTTTTAGATCAATTTTAAAAAACAATACAATTCACCTTTCCCCCCCAAAATATTCTTTCTTTATGTAGTACCGTGTAATCTTTCAACATTCTGCCTGTTAATTCCATTTAAGAAATCACCATTTCCAGAAAACAGTCATGATTATAAAATGAGAATGTTGGATGTCTCATTTTATGCTCAAAAAAGGAAAAAAAGTCAGTTATCTACTCTCTGGAATCTTATTACCTAATTATCTGAACCTCCTCAAAGAATTTGTTGAATCCACTAGGGCCAGGTGATAGTTGGTGGCAAAGGTACTGAAAAATTCATTTGTAGATACTATTCAATGAAGCCTGAACTAAAAAGGTAAATTTGTAAGATATGATGTCAAATCTGTTATTATCTGCAAATATAAGTAATCTAATTGCACTGAAAATGGGCTTTGCTCATTTTCTCCCAAATTACTCCTTTATCTTATCACAGTTTTATGAAGTTTTCTGTTATACCATTCTGTGCTTTTTCACTTAAACTTTCCTTCAAAGTAGTTGTCATAAGTGAGCCAAAACCTTTCAATATACTCTATACTTGGAGAATTCTTCACTGTGTCTTTAACTACTAGGGAGTAAGAAATGTGCTTTAATAATTGTCTCACCATTTAATTTCTGTCTTACTGATTCTATCGTCTGTAGTTAAGCTATTTTTCCTGCCCTATTTTCACTATTTCTTAAGATGAAGGTTAGCAGTTGACAAATTCATTGCTTTCTACTGATTCTTAATAAATCATCATCGGCCCTTTCAATATTTCACCACCTTTTTGTTTGAAATTTACACCAACCACTTTTATAGCAATGTTTAGAACTAGACTGATATTATCGACTCTTCTCCTTCTATTGTATTCAATTATTACAACCACCTGGATGAAAAGTTCCCATTTCACCCTCCCAATATTTTAGAAATTTTAATTACTATTGTTTATGCTATTTAAATATTTTAATTACTATATTGATGATTTTCTCACTTTAACCCCAGGCCCTAGTACAGCTGAATTATAATACCTTTAATCTTTATGGTACTGGAAATATAATACTTATAGTTAGATCTACCTTTAGATTTCAGGATTGTGTAAAAATACTGTAGAT
>NW_016107359.1:6865333-6916647 GCF_001604975.1 Cebus imitator
TGGAGTGCAATGGCACAATCTTGGCTCACTGTAACCTCTGCCTCCTGGGTTCAAACAATTCTCCTGCTTCAGCCTCCTGTGTAGCTGGGATTACAGGCACCCACCACCACGCTTGGCTACTTTTTGTATCTTTGGTAGAGATGGGGTTTCGCGATGTTGGTCAGGCTGGTATTGAACTTCAGACCTCATGATCTGCCCACCTCTGCTCCCAAAGTGCTGGGATTACAGGTGTGAGCCACAGTGTCCAGCCTACTCTAAGCATTTTAACTCTGAAGTTATAACTACAATCCTCTAGCTTATAATTCTCTCTCTCACCCACTCTTCTTTGTTTACCCTTATCACATTTTATAGATTTTTGGCATCTGTTTTGTCTTCACTGCCTTTCAGAGGACTTTTACTTTGGTTAGGTCAATTATTTGTTTTGGGTAATATCCTACTGATGTATTTCATTCATGTCTTAGCTAACTAGACATTGAGGGGAGAAAAAGAAAAGCCTCCCAAGATTCAATGACAAATGTATTTTGGCAATATTGGGGTTCTTGTTGCCTCTCAAAAAACCCTTTCTTAAACTCCAAATGATGGCTAGAATCCCCCAAAACTGTTGCTTCATAATTTTTGCACTGTCTTCAAACCTAAAAATCTATCTTCCTTTATAATTCTCTGTAGAAAAAAAAAATTATTGTATCTTGCTTTCCAAGAAATAATGAGTCAATTTGGTGAAGTTCTGTCAAACGCATGCTTTTAGTACCTATGTTACCAATTCCGGAACTTCCAATTTCTGTCTGTCTCATTAGAGGGCTCCCTGGAAAAGTAGTGGTTAAATTGTCTTCCACATACATGATAGCAATAATTTCCTATTACTATTCTCAACCGAATTAATATTTTACAGTTATGCTTTTCCTTCCTTCTTTACTTCTTTACTAGATTATCCATGTCATTCCCTTCAAGTGGGAAGCTCTTCTTCCCTGTCTAATTATACAAATTGTATTCATCTTAAAATTTCTGACTAATATCATTTCTTCCATGAAGGCTTCTATGACACTTCTAGTTGAAAGATATCTCTTTATTCTCTGAACATGGTTTGAATATTTTTGCTTTTCACTTATGATGTTTTACATTTTAGGATTTATGTAATCTAAATCTTGTGATATTTGCTTCAGTGTCCTCAAGCCTGACTCTATACCTGATTTTTATTATCCACCCTTCATTAGCTGATGCTACTGTACTTTCTTTTAAGCATGCTCAATAATGTTATTGAGAAAGATTTAAAGATTATTATTTATCATTTTTATATTGTTTCTGGATTACTGTTAGCATCTAAAATTAACTTAAATATTTGCAGTTATATAGGCAAAGTAATTGCTTGCAAACGCCACATGCAGGAACAACTGTATCCATCTTAAAATTCCTGACTAATACCATTGTCAAAAATTGTATTATACCACAAATTCTACATGTACCATACAATTACTCCAAGTAAAATGAAAAGTATGAATATAAATCGGATGAATCATTTAGTCTTCATTTAACAATGTACAATAACTTATTTTGTGAATGATATAAATCACCTAGCGATTTGTTTTTCAACTTATTGAAAAAGATACCATGATTATAATTCCTTATCTTTGGTAAAATTGTGTTTGGAGTTAGTTCCAGGGATTTATACAAGAGCCAAAAATCAATGTTTCGGTTCAAAATTATCGCTTGCTCACAATCCTTTAGTACGTAGGGAGGTGCCTGAAATGCCTCTGGTTTTGCTCTGCTCTGCCATGAGTGAGAATAGGAAACAACTGATGTGTTTGCCTATACTTTACGTGCCAAAGGTGAGGGCAATTTTACAGGTGCAATTAAGGTAGATAGTTCTATGCCTAGGAGTGGGGGTGCCTTCTGTTTGGCTTATCATATAGGAGATGAGGGGGGAAAATTTAATTAACTGTTGGGCTGGGTTTGAGATTTACGATTGATATGGTTAAACTAACTTCACCACAGTCTTGAAGTTCATTATTAACCCTTTATTTAAGGTACAACCTGGTTTTTCAGAGTGTTTTTCTTTCTTTATTTTTATTTTCTTTCCATTTCTATTGCACCCTCTCAGTTTTAAGTTCCCCTTTGTGCTGTGCCTGTTAATCTGCTTTTTTATTTTAGTTGTTATTCCATCAGTTGATAGCCTGGCCTGCAGGGTCGTGGCCTTGTCTGAGGTGCTGGGGGTTATTCACTCTTGTCCTTCCTCTCGTATAGTTCAGGGTCAAGTACTTTTGCCTGCTCCATCCCCAGGTGTAGAGTGTTTTTCGTTTCCTTTTTTAGCTGCAATTGGTTTTCATCAGTGCCTTAAGGATGACAGTGCTGTTACTCTTCCCTCAACAATTTAAGGCTATCAATTTGCCTGTATTTAATAAATTGTTAATGTAAGCTCCACAAGGAAAAATTGATGAGTAACCATGATCCTGCCACTCAGAAAGTGATAAAATACCTTCAAGTCATATGGATGAGAGGAATTTTCTGTCCTAATGTGATTTATTTGTAATTTCTTATAACCAGCTTTTATGCTGAAAGGAATACTTTACTCATGCTTTGCCTGACATCCTATTTTTACTCTTACACATAATTATAAAAAATGCCATCTCGTTAAATGCCTTTCTCTCTAACAGGGCTTATCTTTATTCTAAATCCAGATATGCCATGAAAGTCACCAATGAGCTGTCCACATATGCCTGATCTTGATAAATTATCTTCATAGTATTGCCAGCTCTTTTCCAAGAAATCCCCCATATTTAAAGAAAAGATCTGATGGATTTTTCTTTCAAAATCTTTCTATCCTTATCTCAATCTTAAATGCATAATGGAAATAACACATTATCCTGAGATTTTTGTTCTTTGAATTTTAGGACAATGAAAATGCCTCTCAGGGGTATATGGCAGCCTACAGCAATGAATCCCATCATGCATTGCTGCCTTAGGTTTTATGCTGGAGGTGCTGTCACTGACATGCCATGGGATAAGATGAATATCGCCAGAAAATTACTGATGGCTTTTTAAGCCTTAGAAAATTGGCAATAATGTCACATTGGCAATTGATTTTTTTCTTTGCCACCAAGAAACAGAAGGAAAGGAAAGGACTTGCATTTTAATGTTGCATTAGCTCAACATTGGGGTATGTTTTTAAACTATCTACTTGGCTGAGGAATGTATTGTGGTTATACTTAAGTAAAAATTGGCATTAAAATATACTGATATGTATTTTGTATGTTGCAGTATCTTGGTTCAAGCTTCTGGCTCAGGTGATTGTTCCCATAATATTGAATAAGCTTCCCATGCTGTTCAGTGGTTGTTGACACAGGCAGATCTTTATAACAACCAGTAACTTGGAAATTATGCCCAGGGAGGAGATAGAGACATTGGTTGAACCTATCCACTATATGAAGTAGCTCACAATGTGGCCGCTTCTCATATTGCCCTTGACAATTGAGTTATTTTTAAAACATTTCGTTAGGTTTATCTTTTTCTTCATTTTATTTCTGCATAAATAATATTATCATTCTTCTCATAACTTTCCTTTAATGCATGTTCTGAATAGTAGGAAGGTGGTGAGATAAAAAAGAAATTGGGGTGAGAACATCAATAATGATGTTAACATTTCCTGTACTTAAATATAGTTTTCTTTTCGAATTGCTTTGTACATAGTGAAAAGTGGCCATTCATTTGATAATCCTCATAGTTATCACTGGATTGCATTTCCATATTCGTATATGTAACCTTTCATATGCTTGTAAAGCTTAAGAAGACTATTTTGAAAGACTATGTTGATCTCATATTTCTATGAATTAAATTCAAATTTTCTCTGACTCTTATTTATCTTTGGAATAAATTGATTAAACAAGGTTATTTCATTTTCTCCATTTTTTATCGTGCTTCCCAATATCTTACAATTTTTCTTTTTTATCCAAGGTTATTGTCACCTTTATGGTTGTCACTTTATTGGGAATTTCAATAAGGAGAGTAAGGGAACATCTAGACTCCCTTGAAACCATGACTGCATTCATCTCAGAGTAATAGCCAATCCATCATAGAGACTTAGTCCTACCTGACCTGAAATATGTCTAGTTTTGGGAATTCCAGATTGGCCTGGTAGTTAGTCTGAGTCACTTGTCATTCTTAGACAAAGATATGCGAACTTTTAGAGCTATTCTTAAACCAAGTTTTACATTACATAAATTAATCTTTACCTAATTTTTGAAAATCTTTTTTACGCTACAATTTAGAGTTGAATACTGTGAAAGAAAATAGAAATATCTATCAAGGTTTAATGAAAAAAGTAAACTAAAGTTTAAACAACTAAGTTGAACCTAAGCTATGTTTTACTTCTAGGTTAGATACCATATCACTAAATTTAATCAAATTATTATTTTCTTCAAGTGGACTTATGTATATAGCTAGCTTTAGTATACAACGTGAATAATTATCAAGGTTAAATACACAGAAAAGTGCTGTGACATAAAACAGTGTTAAGTCTCTCAATTATTTGGTGTGACCATATCCACTGACTACCAAGTTATCTTCTTTGCATAAATGGTTAGGCAGAATACCATCAACACTAGGTAGTGCTAGACGGAACGAGTTTTTAGTTTACTTTTTGGCAGATACACTTTAAACCAGGTGATTTAGTGGTGAACAAACAAAAGCGAAAGACAAAGAAATGAACAATAATAATGCATGAGTGCTTAAATTAATGTTTGTGGTGGTTTCATTTATCATACTGCGGTTAAAACTATCTATCAGAATATCAATTCATTTTGTGCCCTGAGAGTTGAGGCTAATTTCCTTTAAACCAAATAACAATTAGAACAGCATGCCATGTCTAATCTCTGCTTCAGGATAACTGGAAGTGACTTAGGAGCAATAGAAAGAAACCCCACTAGACAAGAAATAAAATACAGTTAGAGTTCAACTTAGTTGTTTAACTAGTTTTCATTTGTGTGGGGAAAAGGGAAAATTCAAGCAATGTTTTCAATGTAGTGAAAAAGCTGAGTTCAGTCTTTTCATAAACTAAAAACTGATAATGAATATGACATCATAAAACAGTAATGTAGATACACCACTTTTCCCTTTGTTCATTTATTCAAAAATATTTATTAAGCTTCCAAATAGTTCAAGGCCTTGACCGCTTACTACCAGAACTTTAATGTGGCTACTCGTATCTAGTCCCTATGAACACTTTATGCAGTGGGCCTTTTTATTCTCCTATTTTGAAGATAAGGAATTTGAAATGCAGAGATTAAATAATTTTTTGATCTATTTGGAAGCCTGAATTTAATCACTTTATCATGCAAAATGATTTAAAGCAATTGTCAATTAAAGAGTATGGCATACACCATCACTCCAATACAAAAACCAGACAAGGACACAACAAAGAAAGAAACCTACTGGACAGTATCTCTGATGAACATAGATTTAAAAATCTTCAACGAAATCCTAGAAAACCAAATCCAGCAGCACATCAAAAACATAATACACCACAGTCTGGTGGGATTTATACTACCATCAACTGAATGAAGGTCAAAAATCGTACTATCCTCCATAAGACCAGAGAAAGCATTTGATAAAATTCAATATCCTTTCATAATAAAAACTCAACAAGTTAGAAATAGAAGAAACATGACTCAAAATAATAAAGGCCTTTTTTGACAAACCCACAGCTAACGTTATTCTAAATGGGGAAAAGTGGAAAGTCTTTCCTCTAAGGGCTGGAGTAACTCAAGGATGCCCATTTCACCCATCCTATTCAACATAGTACTGGAAGTCCTAGCTAGAGCAATCAGGCAAGAGAAAGAGGTAAAAGGCATTCAAATTGGAAAAGAGGAAGTGAAATTATCTCTCTTTGCTGATGGTATGATTTTGTATCTAGAAAAAGCTAAGGACTCCACCAAAAGTCTCTGTGATTTGATAAATGAATTTAGTTAAGTTATAGGATACAAAATCAACATACAAAATTCATAGTGTTTCTATGTGTCAATAATGTTCTAGACAAGAAATAAACCAAGAAGGTAATTGCATTTATCTAAAACTAAATAAAATACCAAGGAATAAATTTAACCGAGGAGGTAAATAATCTTGGTCTGCACTGTGGCTCATGCCTGTAATCCCAGCACTTTAGGAGGCCACGGTGGGTGGATCATCTGCGGTCAGGAATTTGAGATCAGCCTGGCCAATGCGTCGAAACCCTATCTCTACTAAACATATCAAAAAATATATATAGCTGAATGTGGTGGCTTGTGCCTGTAATCTCAGCTACTTAGGAGGCAGAGGCAGCTGAATCACTTGAACCGGGAAGCTGAGGTTGCAGTGAGCTGAGATCCCACCACTGCACTCCAGCCTGGGAGGTGCTGCAGGATTCAGTCTCAAGAAAAAACAAACAACAACAGAAAGATCTACAAGGAAAGCTACAAAACATTGATGAAAGAAATTGAATATGACATGAACAAATTAAAAAAAAAATTCCAGGCTCGTGGATCAGAAGAATTAATATTATTAAAATGATCATATTGCCAAAAGTAATTACAGATTCAATGCAATTCGATTCAAAATACCAACATCATGGCCAGGTGTTGTGGCTCTGGCCTGTAATTCCAGCACTCTGGGAGGCTGAAGTGGGCAGATCATTTGAGGTCAAGAGTTTGAGACCAGCCTGGCCAACATGGTGAAACCCTGTCTTTACTAGAAATACAAAAATAGTGGGCATGGTGGTGGGCACGGTGGTGGGCACCTGTCATCCCAGCTTCTAGGGTGCTGAGGCAGGAGAATCACTTGAACCTGGGAGGGGGAGGCTTGAGTGAGCCAAGATCGCATCACTATACTCCAGCCTGGGCAATAGATTAAACTGTTCTCAAAAACAAACAAAATAAACAAACAAAATACCAACATCATTCTTCATAGAACAAAGCCTGAAACATCACATTACCTGAATTGTGGTCTTTAATACAAGACTACAGTAAACAAAACAGCATGGTATTGGTGTAGAGATAGACACAAAGACGAAAGATCAGAATGGAGAACCAAGAAATAAACTCATCTATTTATAGCCAAGTGATTTTTGTCAGAACTGACAAAACTTGCATTGGGGAAAGGACACTTTCAATAAATGGTGCTAGGAAAATTGGATAGTCACATGTAGAAGAATGCCTAGACCCTATCATTCACTATATACAAAAGTCAATTCAAAGCATATCAAAGACTTAGACAAAATGTCTGAAACAATAGAAATACTGAAAAATATATTTGGTATACTTTGTAAATAATTATACCTGCTATGTACCCACAAAAATTAAAAAGAAGAAATTTAAAAATGCATAAAAAACAAAAGTACCAAAAAAAGGCCAAGCATATAAAAAATGCTCAACATCACAAAGCATCAGATGAATGCAAATTAAAACCACAATAAAATATCATCTTACCTCAGTCTGAATGGCTTAAAAAGACAAAAACAGACAAACAAAACAAAAAAACCCAAACAAACAAATTAAGGCAAGAATACTCGGAATTTGGACTACTTAGGCACATTAGATTGGAATGTAATCTAGTACAGCCACTATGAAAAATGGTATAGAGTTTCCTCAAAATGCTAAAAATAGAATTGTCATTTGATCCAGCAATCCCACTTCTCAGTATTCACTCAAAGAAATATACAACAATATTTCGAAATGAGACCTGCATTCACATGCTTACTATTCATAATAGCAAATATATGAAATTAACCTAAGTGCTCTCCAATGAATGAATGGCAGAGCAAAATTTGGTATATATACATAATACAGTACTACTCGGCCATAAAAAAGAATAAAATAGTATCATTTGCAGCAACATGAATGGAACTGAAGGTAATTACCCTAAGTGAGATAAGCCAGGCACAGAATGACAAGTATTGTTTCATGTTCTCAATTTTATGTGGGAGCTAAAATATTTGACCACAAGAACATAGAGAGCAGAAAAATAGATATCAGGCTGGGAAGGGTGATTACAGGAGGGTGGGGGATGAAGAGAAGTGGGCTAAAGGGTACAAACATACAGTTAAAGGGAAGGAATAAAGGTTAGATAGCAGAGTAGATTGCCTATAGTTGATAAATACATATTCCACTTAGGCGATGAACAGCCTAAATACTCTGACTTGGCCACTACACATTCTATTTGCGTAATACAATTTTACACGTATCCCATCAATTTATGCACATTTTTTAAAAAAGAAAAGTAATTTAAAAAAAATAGCGTAATGGCAAAATGGTGTCATGATTTATCTTAGGTATTTTGAATCTCTACAAATGTTCTAGTAGGTCATTTAGAGACTTTCAGAATCAACTATATTGTGACTGGAGATTCTGAGGGGACCTTGCTAGGATCTCTTGTTGACTTGATTCAGAAGGAGCATGAGGGAACTATGTTTCTTCAGCTAACAGAGTCATTTAGGATTAAGTCTTTTAAGGTCTCGAGCAGGAGGTGATTTTCAGGCAGTCACTTGGGGTTATCTGATTCAGTTTATAAGAAGTCTCAATTTTAATAATCATCTTGGGTAAAACTGGTGGAGTTTTGTATGGATCATACTTGGAAGCAGTGCCTTAATGCGATGATTTTATACATTAAGCCTCCGATAATACACCAGCTTGAATGGTTATTTAAAAGCTTTGGGTGAATACATCTTTTACATTTTCTTAAAATAAAATGTAAGCTTCTGGAATGCTGGGTTAAAGCTTCAAGTAGTTTTTATATTATTTGCAGAGACCAGTAAAATACAATTTATACAAAAAATTACATGAAAGTAGTAATTGGTAAATGTTTTCATTTATCCCACCCTAGCACAGAGTGACAAAGCAAACATATTCAAATGTATGTAAGTTCAGAGACTGAGGAATAGAAATTCAGATACAATAATAAAAATTCTGGATAACTTATGAAGGTTCAATCCTAAGTGTTAGAACCTTAAAAATATTAATAAAATAAAAATCCTGGTTTGCATCTCATGCAGAAGATACTACAGATGAAGAAGGCAAAAATGTTTAAACCAAACACATATAGAACACATTCAGTATCTTCACAAACACTGGTTAAGGCTCTGTCTTAGAATTTAAGTAAAAATACATTGGATTATCTGAAGTGATTCTTTATAGTGGTCAGGAAGTTTGCAATTTCTTGAAACACTTTAGAAAGTTGTAGAAATAATCAGTTTTAAAACAGAGTTCAAGAAGGTATTACAATTGCATGAAATTTTCATAAATGCATACAAGTTAATTTTAATTAACAAATCCAAATTCAGTCATTGGCTGTTTCAATTTCATTACCTTCAAAGCATGATTTCACTAGAAATGCCATTATGTAACAATATAGCCCATACGCCCCAAAATTTTATATTAATATCTTATTAGCAGCTGCCAAACCATATGGGATATATTTTACATCTGAATTTTTTATTTGGAAAGTTTCGGTTTCCTAAGTCAGAAGAGGTCAAAAATAACTATGTATGTAAGATTCAGCTGAATGTTATTTGTTCTTTCTTTATTCCCAAGGGTCACACTCATGACATAATAGTGAATTTGTGTTAAAATATTGTTCTGAGAGGAGTGTTGACATAAGATAATGTGATTTATGCTTCCCATCCATCATATTGACGGATTTTAGACAGATGTCGCTATTTGTCAAACATAGTACAAAACAAGACAAAATCCCATAATATCATAAAAACTATTTGCCTTTATCACCATCTCATCCATCTTTCATTCCTATAAAAATTTTAGTGTTAGAAATAATGATTGATTCAATAGGAAATTTCAAAATATATTTTTATTAAACAATTTCCCCTAAAGACACTTAGCACTTGTCACTCAGTTGTCATTCCAATAAAATGTGGTATTTTAATTTCAGACAAATGTGTAAAATGTATTGCATATGAACGGTACTAGTATGCTTTGAATGATTTTGTTTTAAATAGGTAAAATAAATATCAGGAAAATAATGTCAGATGAGTCATTTTTATTTTAGCAAAACTTAGAAACAGGTGACAAAAAGCCCTTCCAATTTGTTAAAATTATCTTCAGTGTGCTCAGACTGTGTTTTATGCATATGAGGTGAAACTTTCTGTGTGATATATACAAATGTGCATTACTAAATCACTAAATGCACAGTATCAAACTTCTGAGGCAGGTGGAAGAACATTTGAAACCATCTTCTAAGAATAGCAAATAACTGTATTATTTATTATGCAAGATAACATCATAAGAGTCACCCACAGAATAATTATTTGAAGACATCTTTTCTTCTACCAACACAATTCCAACCTACACAATTTTTGCTTCCGACTTGTCTGCTTTTTCATATTCTATGTTAACTTCACATCTGTAAAGCAGATGTATAAACCCTTATGTATTATTTGCTGCAGGTTTCAGACTGGGCTATTCAACTGGAGAAGTTGTATTATACCCACTGTGTGTTCAGAAATGCATCAGATAAGAATCTTGGGAACAGAGCATTTTCCTATTCTCTAGGCTGGCTAGCAATTTGAAAAACATTTACCAATTACTACTTTCATGTAATTCTTTGTATGAATTGTATTTTACTGGTCTCTACAAATAATATAAAAACTGCTTGAAACTTTAGCCCAGCATTCCAGAAGCTTACATTTTAGTTTAAAAAAATGTAAAAGATATATTCACCCAAAGCTTTTAAATAACCATTCAAGCTGGTGTATTATCAGACGCTTAATGTATAAAATCATCATATTAAGGCATTGCTTCCAAGTATGATCCATACAAAACTCCATCAGTTTTACCCAAGATGATTATTAAAATTGAGATTTCTTATAAACTGAATTAAATAACCCCAAGTGACTGCTTGAAAATCAGTGATTAAGAGTTAGAGAAAGAAAAAGCATATAAATCCTGTTATGACTTGATATTTTCTTTTCTGTGAATAGAAAATTAGAGGCATCAGATTCTGAGGTTTATCCTCAAAGGTTTTCTGTAGTGTACAGAAGGGTGATCCCAGCCACAAATCTTTATTTCTAAAAGCATTTCAGGTGCCTTGTGCAAAAGTACCAGGAACAAGACTGAAATAAATTGAAGTAAAATATAGAAAAATATTCTACAGTGAATGATATCTAAATAACTGTGATAAAGCACAGAGGGCAGTATCTTGAACACAGATGTGTGATTAATTAACTTAATTTATAAGAGCTAATATGGGTTCATGGAACATGATGGAAAACATAGAAACCTATCAAAAGATGCACAGAAAATTATCATGGATGTAGAATTTAGATCAGTACATGGTACACATCAGGCAAATGGCGAGGTTGCCTTTTATTTTTTTAGAAGGATAAGCTTCTCTTTGTAAGTTCACCATTGTGGAGCCCACTCAAAAGATGTCTCTTCCACTGTTTTTTAATTCTGTAGATAACATCCTCTAACCCAGGTCTTGCCTTGCTCATGGCTCCTGGAGGGCAAAATGTTGCTCTTCAGTTCTTGTCTCCTTTTTTATAATTACTCTTGGATGTATTACAAAAATGTACAGCATGCATAGAGTGCTTGTTTTATACCAAACACATTTACCTGTGTGATATCACACTAAAGGTAAGTTGTTGATTTCAGTTTTGGTTCTTAACGCCAACCAGCTGTTTCCCACCAAAATATACACTTTTAAATGTCTGTTATACAAAGGACAGAATCTGTTTGAACATTACTCAGAACACAGCTAGGTTTTAAATACATTAGGCTCACTAGAGCATTCTCGTTGACTGGTGGCTACCTACAGACCACTTTCTGGAATCTGTTCACCGGTCCCCTGGAGAGTAGGTTCACATGATTCACAGCATGGTTTCCCATTTGTAAAGCTCACCTTCATAAAGTTTTTGGTATAACACATTCATACAAAAATATAAGATAACACCTTCATTAATTAGGCCTATAATAGTTTAGAAATTAGAGAAAAGGCTATTTATTACTTATTATTTAATCAAACAGGTAGTTACCATGTGTATTTTAGCTAATTTATTCAATATTTCATATTTATATCATTGATTTTATGTTACATAGTTGGAACTTCACTGTACATTCAAACATTTTATTTTAATCATCTAGAAAATATAATTTTAATGGTAGAATGACACTCTAATAATGCAAGCCTTATAGAACCACTATGGTATATATTTTTGGCTGTTATACAGTGTATGAGCATAATTTTTATATTAAATGATTCATACTACTTGTCATTGTAAAAATATGAAAAATAATTTTATAAAAGTATATTGTCGTTATTTTTCTAATGATTTTAAGGTTTTATTTTCGTATTTGGGTCTTCAATCCTTTCAAAATATATTCTGTACATAGCATCATTTTTAGCATGTTTTTATTAACTTAATGTCAGAAATGTTTTAAATATATTTGAGATTTTTTTTTTCATGTTATGTTTCTTATTAACCTAGTGTTGTCTACTTTGAGTCTTATATGTTTGTCTTCTATATTTATCTGTAATTCTTATACTTTCTGTTTATTCTATAAATAAAAAACAAAAGTATTTTCATTAGGCCTAATTAGCACATATTTAACTATATTTTCATATGACTTATTTTACCTATTAACTTTAAATATTCAATTATCTCTATGTTTATAACATTTACTTCCTTTTCCAATTATTCCTTCAGCTTATTTTTTTATCATCTTGGCCTGATAACATTTTATCCTCTGGTTTGAAACTTCTCATTTCGTCTTGTATGCCTTCTTATATGTCTTTGGCATTGCAAAATTAAGAGTTTATGTTGTTTCTCATATATTTCAGGACATGAAAAGCTGTTTGCAAATGTCATATTTTTCATAAATTGCTTTTTGATTTTTATTTTTTGGTTCCTTTTTTATTTAAGCTTCTTTCTATATTTTTGACTGTTTCTCTTTTTTTAATATTTATTTATTTATTTTTATATTATAAGTCGCTGTTTTATTGCTGTGTCTTTCGGGCTTGAACTTCCTTATATGGTGTTTGCCTTTTGTAATCATTCTCATGACATCATAGCATCCACCCAGCACTTCACAGGTACAAAGAGCATTCATTATATTTGAAGTGTTGATTCTCAAAACTGCCAATAAGATGGGCAGAATAAAACACTCTTATTATTATCATTTGGTAAATGAAAACATCAAATCAGAGAATTTCAATGACATATTTCAAATCTCAGAGCTAGTAACTTCTGAAGATTATTTGCGTTGTCTTTTTTTTTTTATTGTTGCATTTTAGGTTTTGGGGTACATGTGAAGAACATGCAAGATCGTTGCATAGGTACACACGTGTCAGTGTGATTTGCTGCCTTCCTCCCCTTCACCTATATCTGGCATTTCTCCCTCTGCTATCTCTCCCCAACTCCCCACTCCCTGCTGTCCCTCCCTATTTCACCCCAACAGACCCCAGTGTGTTGTGCTCCCCTCCCTGTGTCCATGTGTTCTCATTGTTCAACGCCTGCCTGTAAGTGAATCGGCAACCAACAGAATGGGAAAAAATTTTTGCAGTTTACCCATCTGACAAAGGGCTAATATCCAGAAATTGCAAAGAACTAAAACAGATTCATAAGAAAAAAACAAACAAGCCCATTCAAAAGTGGGCAAAGGATATGAACAGACACTTTAGAAAAGAAGACATACGTGAGGCCAACAAACATATGAAAAAATGCTCATCATCACTGGTCATTAGAGAAATGCAAATCAAAATTACATTGAGATACCATCTCACGCCAGTTAGAATGGCGATCATTAAAAAATCTGGAGACAACAGATGCTGGAGAGGATGTGGAGAAATAGGAACACTTTTACACTGTTGGTAAGAGTGTAAATTTGTTCAGCCATTGTGGAAGACAGTGGGGAGATTCCTCAAGGACCTAGAAATAGAAATTCCATTTGACCCAGCAATCCCACTACTAGGCATATATCCAAAGGATTATAAATTGTTCTACTATAAGGACACATGCACATGAATGTTCATTACAGCACTGTTTACAATAGCAAAGACCTGGAGCCAACCCATATGCCCATCGATGATAGACTGGACAGGGAAAATGTGGCACATATACGCCATGGAATATTATGCAGCCATCAAAAATGATGAGTTCGTGTCCTTTGTAGGGACATGGATGAACCCAGAAACCATCATTCTCAGCAAACTGACACAAGAGCAGAAAATCAAACACCGCATGTTCTCACTTATAGGCGGGTGTTGAACAATTGGCTGCTTTTCTGATTGGAACCACTGTGGGATTCTTTCTAATCTCCCTTTTAAAATGACTTTTCACATAGTTTCCTTTTCTTTTTTTTTTAATTGCATTTTAGGTTTTGGAGTACATGAGAAGAACGTGCAAGATTGTTGCATAGTGGCAGTGTGATTTGCTGCCTTCCTCCCCATCACCTGTATCTGGCATTTATCCTCATGCTATCTCTCCCCAACTCCCCACTCCCTGCTGTCCCTCCCCTATTTCCCCCCAGCAGACCCCAGTGTGTGATGCTCCCCTCCCTGTGTCCATGCGTTCTCATTGTTCAACACGCATCTATGACTGAGAACATGTGGTATTTGATTTTCTGCTCTTGTGTCAGTTTGCTGATAATGATGGTTTCCATAATTGTAGTGCATGTGTGCGTGTGTGCATGTGTGCATGCGTGTGTGTGTGTGTTTCTGCCTGGTAAGGTAATTCAGGAATCAGAGTGTGGGCTATGTCAACCTGCCTCCTCAATTCGATCTCCCCCCTGCTTTCATTCATGTCCATATGGCTCACAGCAAAACTTTCTCTCTCCTTTTCCTCGATTTCATTAATGATCGAGTTACTTCTATGCCAGTAGGTTAGGTTACAGGGACCTGTGCTTCTTCAGTTTTGGTCCCTGAACCAACCATATCTTCATTAACTAGAATCTTCTTAAAAATGCACATTTGTGAGCCTCACCTTGCACCTACTAAATCAGCAGTGTTGTGTTTGGAGCCCAGAAACCTGTTGTTTCAATAAATTCTACAGGTAGGAGGATAATGTGATGCACGTTAAAATTTGAGAATCATAGATAATAAACATAAGAATTGTGCTTCGTGTCTCTAGTCCAACCTCTCTGATTCTCCCCCTGCTCTAGAGTGTCTCACTTGTCTCCTCCTCTTAAACTAATTCTCCTTCATGTGCCCAATTAATGCCTCTAAATTTTATTATTTTATTCAAAGATTGATGGTTATGTCTTTCTCTGTAAAACTTACTTTGGAGGAAATATATAGCATGCTCCAGGTCAAATTGGAATGTGTTTAGCCTTCAAATAGCATTCTCACCTAGGTTCAGATTCTCCTACAGAGTTTGTGTTTGAAAACTGTAATATTTATATTGTTTCATTTATGATGAAAGGTTTGTTTTGTTTGTTTTATTTTTGTTTCCCTTCATCTCTCCCAGTGGTCATTCTAAAAATCATTGGAGAAAAAAATACAATGAAAACCAACAGAATAAAAACATAAATTTTGAATACCTTAGCATTTAATTCCAAAGGTACAGATAAACAAAAAAAAAAATGCCAAGGAATATTTCATCAGTTTCGTTGGCAAATTTTAAATAAATAAAACTAAATTTTAATCTTAAAGTAGAAGATTAGAAAGAGGTATTCATAAATTTTTATATGTATACAATATGAGGAATACATTCAACTCGTTTATAAGATACATATTTAATTGCCAAGAATAATAATTTTAAGTATATTTAAAATTAAATGTCTCTATAATATGTAAGTAACCATCCTGTGAGGTAGAGTCTCACAATAGTTAAGTTAATAATCCTTCTTACATTAATCCATAATGTCATAGAATGATCTTTCCTTAAGTAGAAATAAAATTTCAGTGGGTAACTTCTTTATGCATAAAAACAGTGATCATCAAACAGGTGTTGTTCCCAGAATAAAATTCTCTAATCTGAGACAAGAAATAAGTTTTATATCGACTAGTACAGTCAATGAATATTGGCAAATAAAAAGCCTGGGAATTGTTTTGAATATTTATGGAATTTGCAAATATATATATAAACCAGAAGGTCAATAGTTTTAAAAAATTGACCAAAGACTTGATGTTTATGCTAATGAAGTAACGTTGAGGTTTAAATGCTTTGCTTTCTTTTTGAATCGGTTAAAAGCAAACCTTCACAATACTGTAAATACTCTTTAATAGATAATAGCCATCAAAAATTTCTTAGCCGTTTATCCTTTAAAGCTAATGTTTCTGGTAACAGGAATCTTTATAGCCCTATAGCAGTTGATTAATTTCAATAATGAGTAGTGTCTTTGATAGTTAATCCTCAAAGCATGCATTTCATATTAATATTCTGATTCTTTTAAGCAGAAAATTAACAAATTTTGTAATCCAAGGGGAAAATAAATTTATAATTATTTGGCAAACAAAATGTCTTTCCAGTAAAATAACCATAAATTTATCTCTAAGCCAATATCTTTTGTTGGTCATTTATCATTATTGGCTCATTAGTGGCTTACTAAATTTTACTTTGTTCTCTCTTTTTCTCTTCCTGTATCTCTCTCCCCTTCTCCTTCTCCCCCTCCCCCACTTTCCTTCTCATATTTATACTGATTAATATTGTTTGGCAAGTTAGTTTTTATATGAGACCCTGCTCAAATTTTGGAAAACATAGACTACATTTATGTAGGAAAAGATCATTTCTTCCTTAATGCCCATCTCAAATATAAAAATCTCTCTCTGTATCCTTCATAATAGTGGACTGCCTTTCATTAATTGTGTATTATGTGCTAAACTCTATACTAAAGACTTACTATCTCATTTAGATTTACAACTTTTTAAGCTATACATTATTTTATTCATTTTATGGTGAGAAAATTTATAGTGATTACATCTCATAGCAATATCTTAGAGGCAGTAAATGTCATGTAGGGAATTTGAATGGTGGTGTATCTCAAAAGCCATGACAAAAATAAGGACAAATAATTTTCATAAAGTCTTGTATTTTTTCTAGAAACATTTCCAAGTCAGCTACTTTTCTGATTTCTGACAAGAGTTTTTGTTTTGCCTTTGAAGCAGTTTCTTTTTTTCTTTTTCTTTTTTTCAATTATTATTTTTATAGACTTAGGGGTATAAGGGCAGCTGTGTTACATGGATATATTGCATATTGTTAAAGCCTGGGATTTTAGTGTACACATCATCTAAATAGAGTGTATTGCACCCGACAGGTAATATTTCATCCTTTACCACCTTCCAATCTTCTCATCTTTTGGAGCCTCCCATGTCTGTTATTCCACTCTATAGGTCTGCATATACCCATTGTTTAGCTTCCACTTGTAAGTGATAACATATAGTTTTTGACCTTGTCATTTCTGAGTCATTTCACTTAGGATGATGGCCTCCATTCTATCCATGTTGCTGCAAATGACCTTTCTTTCTTTCTTTCTTTTTTTTTTTTTTTGAGATGGAGTTTCGCTCTTGTTACCCAGGCTGGAGTGCAATGGCGCGATCTCGGCTCACCGCAACTTCCGCCTCCTGGGTTCAGGCAATTCTCCTGCCTCAGCCTCCTGAGTAGCTGGGATTACAGGCATGCACTACCATGCCCAGCTGATTTTTTGTATTTTTAGTAGAGACGGGCTTTCACCGTGTTGACCAGGATGGTCTCGATCTCTTGACCTCGCAATCCACCCACCTCGGCCTCCCAAAGTGCTGGGATTGCAGGCATGAGCCACCGCGCCCAGCCATGGCATTTCTTTTTTATGGCTGAGTAGCATTCCATGGTCTATACATACCATATTTTTTGGAACCAATCGTTCATTGATGGACACAAGTTGATTTCATGACTTTGCTATTGTGAATAGTGCTGTGATAAACATATAAGTACAGATGTCTTTTTGAAAAAAAGTTTGTTTTTCTTTGTATAGATATCCTGTAGTGGAATGGCTGAATCACAGGGCAATTCTATTTGTTTGAAAAATCTACATACATTTTTCCATAAATGTTATATTAATTTACACTTCTGCCAACAGTGTATAAACATTCTATTCCATCCTCATTGACATCTGTTTTTGTGTGTGTGTGTGTGAAGGGGGAGGTGTTTAATAATTGCCATTCTGACTCATATGAGAGAATATCTCAGTGTGATTTTAATTTGCATTTTTCTGATGATTAGTGATGTTGAGTATTTTTTTCATGTATCAGTTGGCCATTTTTACATCATCTTTTGGGAAATGTTTATTCATGCATTTTGCCATTTTTAACAGAATTATTTGTTTTGTTTTGTTTCTGATTAGTCGCTTTAGTTCCTTGCATATTCCGGATATTGATCCCCTCTTGGATGAATAGTTTGAAAATATTTTCTCTCATTCCATAGGTTTTCTATTTACTCTGTTAATTTTTTTATGCTCCTTAGAATCTTTTTCATTTAATTAAGTATCATTTGTTTATTTTTGTTTTTGTTGCATTTCCTTTTAAGGACTGAGTCAATTTAGTCATAAATTTAATCATAATTTTTTTTTTTTTTTTTTTTGGCTAGGCCGACATTCAAGAGAGTTCTTCTTAGATTTACTTACAGATTTTTATAATTTCAGCTCTTACATTTAAGTCTTTAATCCATCTTGAGTCAATTTTTGTGTATGGCAAGATATAGGGATCTGATTTCATTCTTTTGCACATGGCTCTCTAATCTTCCCAGCACCATTTGTTAAATAGGGTGTCCTTTCTCAGTGTATATTTTGCCGACTTTGTCAAAGATATGTTTGATGTAGGTATATGCTTTATTTATGGGTTCTTTATTCTGTTCCATTGTTCTACGTGTTTATTTTTATGCTGATACCATTCTATTTTGTTTATTGTAGCTTAGTAGTATAATTTGAGGTCAGGTAGTGTGATACCTCCAGCTTTGTCCATTTTGTTCAGGATTGCTTTGGCTATTCAGGCTCATCTCCTTATGAATTTTAGGATTGTTTCTTATGTTTATGTAAAAAATAGCATTGGTATTTTGATTGGAATTACATTAAATTTGTAGATTGGTTTGGGAAGTATGGTTATTTGAACAATAGTAATTCTGATCCATGAGCATTGGGTGTTTTTTCCATTTGTTTGTTTCATCTATGATTTCTTTAATTGGTGTTTTGCAGTTTTCCTTTTAGAGATATTGCACTTTCTGAGTTAAATGTATTCCTAGGTATTAAAAAAAGGGTTTTTTGGTGACCTTTGCAAACGAGATTGAGTTTTTTATTTGATTTTTTCCAATTGATTGTTATTGCTATATAGACATGCTACTGATTATTGTATGTTGATTTTGTATCTTAAAAGTTTACTAAAGTCATTTAGCAAATCTGAAAGTCTTTTGGAGGAGTCTTGGTGTTTTCTAGAAATAAGATCATTTCATCAGTGAACAGAGATAATTTAACTTCCTCTTTTCCAATTTGAATATGAGGCAATTTCTTGATGTATCCTATGCCCTCTGAAAGAAAGCAAATTCTTGTTTAAGGCTCTCTGGCTTTCATTATATTACTGATCAGGGATCTGAACTCTGAGACAAGTTTGATAAGAATATATCACATTATATTAGACAGGCTGAATTAAATTAAAAGTGGCTTATACTATGCTAGGAATTCTTGCATGTTTCCTAACAATAAAAATTTTCAAATAACTGAGGATACTCCAGATTAAAAATGTTAAACTGTTATTCATTCAAAAATGTGTAGAGCTCTCTTTGATTGAAATGAGAGTTAATTGAATTTTAGCTAAAATGTCTTTTATGTCTTTTTATACTTTACTAGTTAAAAATTAAATTCAGTAATAAAAAAACCGAAGTAGCTATAACTGGACAAACAATTATCTCTGTTCTGTGAATAGTGTAAAATCTGCATATTTCATGACATACTATTATTGCTATTCTCCATTCCACTTATTTCCATTCACTGGAATAAAATATATTTTTAGCCCCTCTTGTGGCTAGGATATGTGGTTTCACAGTGGTTCACAATTTAAATAATTAAGGAAACATTAACCAACTGTGTGGAAGTAGAGAGAGCAAGAAAATGAAATACAAAGGGAAGATGTCAATATAATCTAACAGAGGTAAAGGAGGGTGAATGCACAGAGCAGTCTGGAAGAGATACACAATATGTTGATTACAAGCCATGTTCTCTCAATATTGGCTAACCTTGTTGTGGAAAGCTCTGACTTGGTTTAGTTTCAAATTGGGGGCAAAGATCTTTCTCATCTTCAGAAGATTCAAGAAATAAAACAATCTATTCTTCTTATTGGTTTTCTATATTAACTTCCTCTATGCTCTACTTGTCAGTTTGATGCAGTATATTAGTCACCAGATCAACTTCTGATTAGATGGGGACCCTGCTATTAACCTTACATGCTCTGCAGATGATAGATAGATTAGATAGAAGGTAGACAGATTAGATAGAAGGTAGACAGATGAGTAGATAGATAGCTATACATAAGTGTTTATTACTAATTCCTTTCTAAATATTAAAAAAATAAAGAAGATCCAATCATATCTAACACAATTAGGCATCTATAAGTTAGATGAGAAGTAGTTTTAATGCAAATATAAAATCATATTTTTCCTGATATTTGAAGATATTTTTGAGACACATTAGTGCCTCAAATTAGGTTTTATCCAACTCGCTTTACTATTTAAATGTGCATTGTTTCATTTAAGAAGTTAATTGAAGCTGATCATCAGATATTTTAGATATAATTTCAGTTGAAAATTTCAGACTATTTGCAATAAAAAATGAGCTGAGGTCCCCAAATATATGGTTAAGTTTTAGGGACTGTAGTTGTTACTAACATTTCAATCATTAACACTCTTGTAAAAATGATGCAACCAACAAGTTCTAGAGGTCCACAGGGAGCTACTCTTATTCAGTTCAATGTGAATGTAGAAATGACTATAATGGGGGAAGGATTTCCAGGGGTTTCTAATTCATGCCAAAATTCTTTCATTCATTTCAAATTCCTAAAAGGAGATTTAGTACAAGAAACCTTTCATAATCATGTGTAGTTCTGCCTGTATTACTCGCTGGGTTGTAACAATATTAAATTATACATTATTACAATTATTATACTTCAGAGTTGATTTCAGAATATGGTACATTCTTGTTATAAATGTATAAAGGAAATATGGAATCTAAATAAATGGACCTAGTAAGGGGATTTTTAATTTTGAAACAATGTGTAGCCTCTGAATAAGAATCATTCATAACTAAAAGTCTGGGCAGAAAAGAAAACATTTCTTAGAAGGCATGACTAAAGACTGTGAAATACCATGTTTAGTTTATAAAGATTAAGCCTACTTGAAGAATGGCTGAACATCATCAGCGATTAGGCCACTGTGAAAAATAATCTCTTAGGCAACAGAAACAGAAACACCAGTGAAGATTGTTAGCATTTACTGAGTGTTTATTATGTGTCATATTGCCAGTGCTGTTCATTTTAATAATATTTGTAATCCTGTGTATTTTGTATATTTTCTTCATTTAATAGGTAAAGAAATGGAAGCTTAGGAAAGTCCACTAACTTGCTTGGTTTAGCAAGCAAAGTTGCTAGGAAATGACTACATTACTGTTCCTATTGCTATGGAGCCTGCCTTCCTCTCTGTGACTATGAGGCCTCCTTTAAAAGTATAAAAATTGTATCCAGAAAGAGATTTGGGAGGAAGACAGTATATTGGTAGGAAATAAAGTGAATGGTAATGCTTTTTGAGTACATTATTACCAAGGACATAGTTCATGCTTCTAAGCAGTTTACACAGCACACATCATTGTTATTTGTTTTCAAAATATTATGTTAATATCACTTCTTATAATTAATTTTATTGCAGACACATTATTTTATTGAACATGGGATCCTGGAATCATATACATTAGTCATCACTATTTGCAGTAAAACAACTGTTCTACTTCATGTGATATAATAGAATAATCCCATTGATCACTGGTTTTCCACAAGAAAAAGCTAAAGAATCAAAATGGAAGGATATAGAAATTGTGGCAAAGTTATGGTAGCTCTGTTTGTATTCACTCTACTCCTCAGAGAGAAAGGTATATGGCATTATTTCTAACACTGATATATGTGTATTATTTGAAATTTGCTTGGAATTGTCAAATTGACCATTTGACTTTCAGTCAAATTTTACATTCCCTTTCCTTCTGTTTGGAAATTGAAACATTTATGTTATTACATTATTCAATTATGATGCATTACTTGCCTGACTGAAGCAGAAAAGAATATTCTTGCTCAACTGAAAACCAATGTGCCCAACTTATAATTTCTTTAATTTGAAATAATTATACTACATAAAGTGTGAAGCCATTTATTATAATTGATTTATCATATCAATTTTTCTTTAAATTGTTTCAGATATAATACGCATTGCAAGAATTACTTTTGCTGTATTGTCAAATTTTCAGGAAAATAGACAACAAATACATGCACATTATTTAGCTCTGAGCAAACATCTCAAATAATTTAAGCATAGGGAATTCCTGTATATCATATATGGAAAAATAAAGTTGAATATCAATAAAAAATGAAGAAAAGAAATATGAATCAATTAGGAATGAAGTAGATAGAGAATTTGGAAATTCTCCTAATTACCCTCTTTCTAGTTAATTCTAAATAACTTTCAAATGCTGGAAGGAAAGAAAGTCACACTTAGAATGACTAATTTGTTTTAACTACTCTATTCTTAGACTGGACATAGTTGCAGCCCAGGAGAAAATTACTGAGGTGGAATTACAAAGCTTTCCTTATCTCAGGAAATACACATTGTCTAATTCTGAAGGGAGCATGTGAACAGAACAACTGAAATGTTTCTCTGGAAATCACTTATATTTAAAATGCATTTAGCTTTTTAGATTCAATTAATATTTTAATAAATATATTATTTCATGACATGAGCTAAGTAACAGAATACAACTATATTGACAAATACTGGATAATCTTGTTTAATTTACATCATTAAATTAGAGAAAAAATATATATAAGTGCAGTTTTCCTGGACCTTCTAGAAATTATTTCAGTCATCCTGGAAGGATTAGCACTGTATCACACCAAGAGAATGGTGTCTACACTGCAACCAGGCTGTCTTCTAATTCTTTCTACTCAACAGCTGCACCATCTCCACAGAGTTCTTAATTTGTCTTGTATAAAATGGACATAATAATGGTTCACTTTTTTAGGGTTTCGGAGAGGAAGGAAAATAAGTTTCAAAAAACATCTCATACAAAATAAGCATCCTAGAGTAAGCATCCAGAAGTAAGCATTACAAGAGTAAGCATCCAAGATATCATCAGTAATTTTGCCTATTGCTATGGATTGAATGTGCTTGTCTTAAATTCATATGTTGAAATCCTATTCCCCAATGTGAAGGTATTAGGAAATGGGGATTTTGGGATTTGATTAGGTCATGAGGGTGGTGAAGGGGAGTCAGCGCCCTTATAAAAGACACCAGAGAGCTGGCTACTTTCTTTTGCCATGCGAAGTTACAGTGAGAAACTGGCAGTGTGAGACCCCAAAAAAAGCTCTCACCAGAAACTAACCACTCTGACACGCTGATCTCATACTTCCAGGATCCAGAACTGTGAGAAATAAATTTTTGTTGTTTATGAGCTATCTGGTTTATGATATTTTATTCTGGAAGGCCAAATTGACTAAAACACATATATTTTGTGAAAAATGAAAAATTAGAACATTTTGATCTATTGATATAGTAAAATGAAGTGCAATTTTCAAAACCTAGTGTAACATAGTTTTGCTTAATTACTGAAACCCTTTCTAATATTATGTAATTTATCTAAACTGTATGGAATGTTGTTACCAGATAGAGATCCAGACTTATGTTGAATCTTTGAGAGTTTCTATACAAAGTTTAGACAATGAGCTTTCCCCATCTTGCAATTAAAAAATCTCCAAGATATCTTACTACCTATAAAAGCAGGTGATTCTATGATTGTAAGCAGAGTTACAGTGGCATTAAAATATAGAATACTTTTGACATCAATACAAGTGGGTTACTACTGTCTAAATTTGGAGAAGATAAGTCCTTCTAACTAAGCTGCTTTTGTCCTAAGAAGGACAAGTCAAAATAAAACAAAACTTAAAACAACTACTCATCTTAGGGGATATATACAGGAGAGGAAAAAGTAAAGAATAAATATATTATTGAACATAGTTTTTAATTTTCTAAGATATTTTAATTTGATTTAAATTAAAAATGAATCAGTGGAACAATTGCACTCTTGTTTGATTATAAAAGAACAGAATTTTTCAAGAATTGAAACAATCACAGTATGTATATAAAGGAAAATATTTTAGAAAAATTAAGTAGAAAACATACTAAGATCCTGAGCAGGGTAAGATGTGACAGACTGTAACAGAGACGCCCATTCATGTAAGTCAGTCCTGACATTTTCCAAACAGTAAAATTTCTTTTTTAAGTTAAAAAATTGTTGTGAAAGAACAATGAAAGATTTCCTTCAACTATGTAATTGATTGAAATGCAAAATAAGTTTTTAAATAGTCTTCAGGAGAGAACATAATTATATTATTTTCAGCTTCAAAAATGTTAGACAGATAGGTTTTGGTTAGGTGAAATTATCAGTATGATCACCCTCTGACATAAAAATTGACATTTGTTAATTTTTTGCTTCAGAATTCACTTGGAGACACTCATGCCAATGAATAAATACTATAAAGCATCTTCTTTTACACAGAGACAGAAAGCCTAACTTTTTAAAAATTTCATTTATATTCTTGTACTGTTTTCATTTGGTTAAATAAAAAAGAATTATTTTGTACAAGGTCTCCGTAAGTCTGTAGGGTGACTAGTTTTTCTGTCCTTCCTCAAACTTTTGTTTTACCCGACACAGAAAGTAAAACTATAGGAATTAAAAAATGAATTACTATTGTATTTTATCATGTAAGGTAGAATAAGAGACAGTCATACATGCTTTTGATCTATTATTTTGTTTTCTACTTTTTTTTTCTTTTGAGACAGAGCTTCGCTCTTGTTGTCGAGGCTGGAGTGCAATGGCAATATCTTGGCTCACCGCAACCTCCGCCTCCTGGGTTCAAGCAAGTTCCTGCCTCAGCCTCCTGAGTAGCTGGGATTACAAACATGTGCCACCACACCCAGCTAATTTTGTGTTTTCCAGTAGAGACAGTTTCTCCATGTTGGTCAGGCTCGTCTTGAACTCCTGACCTCATGTGATCCACCCACCTCAACCTCCCAAAGTGTTGGGATTACAGGCGTGAGCCAATTACACTTGGCCTATTTTCTATTTTGATTATTAGTGAATACCTAATTTATCTGTACACAGGGTAAACTACTTTTTTCCCAAATATTTCCAATTGAATTAACATTGTTTATTGAATGCTGTGTCAGTTTTCACCTACTTTTTAAAGTTATACTTTTTATATACAACTCAGTTGTTATTCAGGAATTGATTTCTGCATTGTTTCACAATTCTGTTCTTGAGGCACAATCTAACTCTGCGAACTACTTGAGTTTTGTATGTGTATATATCCATAAGTCCAACTCTTTACTCTTCATTCTTATATGCCAAATTCTTTGTTTTGGCTCCTCTCGTCATTTTTTTTCTTTTATTTTCAAAGAAAAATTTTATCTAACTCAGTTTTAAGGCCCTCAGGTTTTGAAATTCGTTGCACTTCATTTATTACAAGGGCCATGTTTAAATATATATTTAATCTGGAAATAGTAACTGCCCATTGATTTAAGCACTTATGATCTTTTACCCATACGTGTCTTGTACATTCAAATACATTTATTTCTATTAGTCAACATTTTGATATGCAAATGAGATAGTTATATTTAATTTTAAGTTAGCTATTGTAGATGCATGAAAATATTCTAATTTTTTAAAATTAATTTTATTTCTAGCTGCCTTATTGAACTTATATGGTATTGTTCTTAAAGGCATAGACTAGGCAAATATGCTGTTAGTGTCCAAACCCCAAATTTGTCACTTCCTAGCTATGTAATGTTGGATAAACTGTGCCTCTATTTATTCATCTATAAAATTAAGCTAAAAAACTAACTCCTTTATAGTATTACTTTTTTAACCAAATGATTATTTATATAAACAATCTGACACATAAATATTATTTTTGGATAAATTCAGATCTTTATATTTCTAGAGTGAGAGCACAAATGAATCAAGATAAATAATCTCTCTGCTTCACATAATAAATATTGTTCATTATTTCTTACCTTATTACACTGGTTTCTTGGAAGCCTGTAAGTAGTGAATCCTTCCTCCCTTTTTTCCTTCCTTCCCTCCTTCCTTCCTTCCCTCCCTTCTTCCTTCCTTTTTTCCTTCCTTTCTCCTTTCCTTTCTTTCTCCTTTCCTTTTTTCCTTCCTTCCTTTCTCCTTTCCTTACTTTCTCTTTTCCTCCCTTCCTTCCTTGTGGTAAGAATATTTAACATAATATATAACCTCTTAATAAAGTTTTAAGTGCACAATATGATTAACTAAAGGAAAACTGTTGTGCAACAGATCTCTATAACTTATTTATTTTGCATAACTGAAACTTAATACCTATTAAACAGCAACTGCCCATTTCCCACTCTCCACATCCCCTGACAAACACCGTTCTGTCTGCTTTTATTAATTTGATTACTTTTGACACCCAATATATGTGGAAAAACAGCTTTTGTCTTTCTGTGACTGGCTTATTTCCTTAGAATAATATTCTCCAGGTTTACCCATGTTGTCACATTTGACAGTATTCTCCTCTTTCTTAAGGTTGAATAATATTTCACTGTATTTGTTTACCACATGTATTTTATTCATTTATTTGTCAATGGGCTTTTAGTTTGTTTCCACATTTTGGCTATTGTGAATAATGCTGCAAAGCTCATATGAGTGTAGATATCTTTTCCAGTTCCTGATTATAATTCTATGAAAGCACAAAATATCCTGAATAACCAAAGCAATCTTGAGAAAGAAGAACAAAGCTGGACATATCACACTTCCTAATTTCAAAATGTACTGTAAAGCTACACTTATTGAAATAGTATGATACTGGTATTAATAGAGATATACAGACCAATGCAACAGAACAGAGCACTCAGCACCTATCAATTGATGATGCATATCCAGTGCGGGGAAAACTGGATATTCATATGCAAACTCATTACAACATACATGAAAATGAATTCAAAGTGGATTAAAAACTTAAAGATAAGAAATACTGGAAACTGTAAACTCCTAGAAGAAAACATAAAGGAAAAGCTTCACAATATTGGTCTTGGCAATGGTTTCTTGACTATGGACTGAAAGTACAAGCAACAAAAACAAAAATAGGCAAGTGGGATTACACAAAACTAAAATCTTTTCATAGCAAAGGAAATAATAACAAAGTGAAAAGGCTACCTACAAAATGAGTGAAAATATTTGCAAATTATACATGTGATAATGGGTTAATAAACAAAATATATGAGTAACTCCTACAACTCAACAGCAAAAACAAAAGCAAACAAAATGAAACAAAACCATACTAAATATAAAAAACTAATTAAAAATGGGTGAAGTATTTGAACAAACATTTCTCTAGAAAAGACATACAAAGAACCAATAGGAATATGAAAAAAAATTAACATTACTAATATCTGGGAAATGCAAATCAACAAAACCACAATGAGCTGTCATCTCACATCTGTTAGGAAGACTATTATAAAAAAAAAAAAACGATAATTAATGTCAGTAAGGATGTGAAGAAATTGGAATGCTTGTACACTGTTAGTGGGAATGCAAAATGGTGCAGTCTCTATGGAAGACAATATTGAAGTTCCTCCAAATATTAGCAATGGAACCATCATATAGCCTAGCTATCCCACTTATGAGGATGTAGATTTTAAAAAATGAATGTTTCCTATATAACCCAAATTCCAATTCCTATCAAAACTAGCTAGCCACAGGAGCTCACCTTAAACAAAAATCAACTTAAGATTACTCAAGGATTTCAGACTAAGGCCTTAAACCATGAAAATTCTAGAAGATAACCTAGGAATTGCTGTTCTGAACATTGGCTTGGCCTTGGCAAAGAATTCATGACTAAGACCCCAAAAGCAAATGTAACTAAAGCAAAAGTAAATAAATGGGACATAGTTAAACTAAGAAGCTTCTGTACAGCAAAAGAGTCAGCAGAGTAAACAGCCCACAGATAGGAGAAAATATTTGCAAACTATGTATCTGACAAAGGACTAATGTCAAAAATCTACAAGAAACTCAAACAAATCAGAAAGAAAAAAACTAAATAGGCCAATCAAAAAGTTGGCAAATAACACACTTAGACATTTCTCAAAAGAAGATATATAAATGACCCACACGTATAAAAAATGTTCAACATCACTAATCTTCAGGTAAATGCAAATTAAAACCAAAATGAAATACCACCCTACTCTTGCAAGAATGGCTTTTATTAAAAAGGCAAAAAACAACAGATGTGGGCATGGATGTGGTTAAAAGGGAATGCTTACACATTGCTGGTGGGCTGTAAATAGGTAAAACCTCTATGGATAACAGTAAGGCAATTTCTTGAAGAACTAAAAGTAGTTCTACCATTTGATCCAGTAATCCCACTACCAGGTATCTATCCAAAAGAAAATAAGTCATTGTATCAAAAAGCACCTGCATGTGTACATTTATTGGAGCAGAATTCACAATTGCAAAGACATGAGACCAACCTACATGCCCCTTGACCAATAGATGGATAAAGAAAATATATACTGTATACACTGCCTAATGCTACTGAGCCATACAAAAGAAGAAAATAGTCTTTGCGGAAACTTACATGGAGCTGGAGGCCATTTCTCTATGCAAAGTAACTTAGGAATGGAAAACCAAATAACTTATGTTCTCACTTTTAGGGGGTAGCTAAGCTATGGGTATTCAAATGCATACAGAGTGATATAATGGATTTTGGAGACTCAGAATTGGGAGGGTGGAAGAAGGGTGAGGGATAAAAACTACATATTGGATATAATCTACACTACTTAGATTATAGTGTACTAAAATTTAGTGCACTAAAATCTCAGCTGTCACTACTATACAATTTATCCATGTAACCAAAACCACTTGTACCCTAAAAGCTATTGAAGTTTTTAAAATTGTTTAAAAAGTTTGTTTGTTTTACTTGATTATTTAAATGTTAAATAATCAATAGAGATACTCAATATGGGGAACATATGGATCTATACTGACAACGTCTCTCAATTTTAGCTGCCTAAATTGCCTGGAGAAGTATAGTCCTTATGTTCAAAGGACACACAAAATAGACTATAGGAACCAACGCCTTCAGAGAAGTTAGGCCTATAAAGCCATGTGAAGTGGGTCTCTCTTTTAGGATATTCAGTACTGTCTTTTGCCTAAAGTGGGAATCAATTAGGTCATGCCCCTTGGCTTCATTTTCCAGTCTAGGATATGGAGAAGAAACATGTTGTATGTGATTTCTAATTGTATATTATAATCAACCACAAATTTTTAGAAATCCAATTATTTTTGCTTCCATATTTCATTGCCTCTAAGAAGTATGCTGATTTTGCTTTTTAGCATCTTGGAAATTAAAATGTATTTTATCAATAGCATATCAGATTGAAAAACTTTACTATATATCTTAAAATGTTCACCTTTTAAAATTTGTAATAAAAACTATATTAATGTAACTTTATTCTACTTGCTTTTACCCAAAAAAAGATCACAAGGGATAGTAGACTTTGTGAACAATATAACAGCCCTGATGTTTAAATCCTTTTCAGTAGGATTTTTAGGACACTTTACCCCTTTATCTCTTAGGGTTCTTAAATAGGAGCTGATTATCTGGTTCCTCCAGAAGTCACAGAACAGCTGTTATAATTCCCCCATTTTAAATATATTGGTTCTCATGCTTTACTGTAGCATGACCTGATAATTCCAGGGTGAACATGTGACAAGCTATATTTTACTGAATTAAGGTAATTTTCTACTCCAGCAAGCATGTTTAACTCTTTTAATTTGCTGCTCACCTAGGTTTAGATTTTTAGCATCTTACTATACAAATTTTATTTGTCTTTCAAAATGTCTCATTGAGTATTTAATTTTTAGAAGAAAATTGGATGCTAATTTATACTGTTAATGACAACCACACTAAATTAAAATAAGTCAACTGCTGAATATTCAAACATGAGATATAGTCTATGTAGGGATGTTCTATGGAGGGTCATCAGGCAGGATATATCTGTTTTTGTCTCTTGGGTCTATGATATTATTGATGTCATCAAATTTTGTGTGATTTTTCCTGACCTGCATTGCATTATACACAGAGAGCTATCAATTATAATCAGAGATACCTGCACATTTTTATACACAAATGAGTTAGTGAGGCTGTATTTTCTTTCTATCAAGTGAGAGGAGCTTCAGACTCTATGAATTGATTATGTTGGCTGAAGAGATGACGGTAACACAATAATGACATGATCCTAGCTGTTATTGATCTGTACTCACTAGTAAGTTGAAACCTTAGGTTATGTGACTTTTTTCAGCTTTCCATATATGGAGAAGGGTCTTTTTATATGTCCATAAAGAAACAACCCAGAGAAGATGACTGCTTGCCCTAATGGTAATCTATAGGAATTATTTTATATTCAAAATAGTCTTTATTTTGCAGGTCTCATCAGACATCTTGGTTAAACAGCTGGCTATTAAAGATTTATTCCAACCTTGGGACATGCTTTGGACAACAAAGACAAGATTATTATAATTACAGCAGCTGTAGAGACACCACTGTTTTGTGGAGCTATGATTGAATTGATCAAGGGTATTTATCTCCTTGAATCTCTCTTTGTTAAATACCTTTTTTTTATACATACGCTTTGTGGTGGTTGGGGGTGCCTAGTTCTCCATTCAATTGGTACACAAAGCTTAAGTTTTCTCCATACACCTTGGACATGTCTAGACCAAATTTAGACTCTGTGATATCACAGGCATTATATAATGATTTGGTCTAGGGAAACTTGGTCCAGATTTTAACCAGAATGGTGCTTCTTTTGCTCATAGTTTCTAAGGCAATAAAAGATCAATTCCAGGTAGGCTAGACTTACATTATTATCAATTTGGATGGTGGCGTTTTAGGGTAAATTGCTTATTATTCTCACACCAATAATATAATGACACCAGAGAACTTAACAGAAGATGGATTGAAACTCTTTCTGTACTTGCTTACTTTGTAGCCTGTCCTACCAGTCAACTGGTGATTTCAAGTAAAGCACATGTCAACCATACTCTTTTCTTGCTATGATGCGCACAAAAGACACAATATAGTACTTAACACATTTGAAATGTGTTTTGTGCATGGACCATGAAGTAGAGAAGGCATTGTTAACTGTGTTAGATTATTATATTCTTTGGTTTTTGTTTTCTCAACATATCTGATTATTGAAAATGTGACCTTTCTTAATTGTCAAATTTGGACTATTGCCTTACTGTGTGAAGCTATGCACACAAGATCTGAATATTCATTCTCAGCATTGTTTGGACAATTATGAACAAGTTTTCCAGCAACCAGTTAGCACTTAGATGACTAGAGAAGAAATATATATTGAATTTTAGCCTATGCTCCTATTCTAATAGATAACAGACAGATTTTTATCTATTTTTTCAGTCCCTTGCTAGACTTTTTATTTTATTTTTAAAATCTTTGGCGTCCAGATGGCTAATCTGAAGTTATATTCACATCCTTCATGTGAGCAAGGGGGTTCTTGATCTAAATAAATATTATTTGATACAATGTATGCTAATTATTTCATGACCATAGTTCAACTTTACCTAGTACAGTACATGCCCACAGTGGATTTTTAAAAATACGTATTGAACTGAATTAATCACAGTATTACCTACAGAGGGCTTCCAATGATTCAGAAGGAAGAATTATATGGATAGTTACTCTTTTAAAACCCCTGTGTTTCATTTTTATATTTTCCAATCCATTTTTTTATCATTCAGTCTCAATTTTTTATCTCAACTTTGAACCTGGGTTTTTAGCAAAATGAGTATTTTAATTCTTTCTAGTCAGCATTTCAATCAGGCTGTTTATCATAGGAATGTCCACAAATGCTTCAGAGTTTAGGAAACCTGTTGATTAGACATGATTTCTGTTTCTTTTATTCACAACTTATTCCTGAATCCAATCACTGATTGTCCATGGAAGAGGGACTTACCATGAAGAAGAAATTTACGCTATCACAGTAAAGTCTGCTTATGCAAAGACTTGAATAGTTTCTAAAAATAATCATTTTAGTGTTCATTGTACCAAGGAATTGGGTGTAGTCAAAGATATTAGATTTTTTATTTCTTACTCTGTAATGGGCACATTTAGTGGCATCCTTTTCTGTTATGTGGGTCCCTTGATCAGATGTCACTGAGTCAACCATAGTGTGTTTATGATCTAATTATTGTTTTTAAAAGCCTGTTGAAGAATTCTGGAAAGTACAGTTTAACTCAGGCAGTACTTGCAGCATTATATCATGAGTGGAGGTGGCCACACACACACATACATATATATATATATGTGTGTGTATGTGTGTGTGTGTGTGGCCGTATAAATGTGTGTGTGTGTGTGTGTGGCCGTATAAATGTGTGTGTGTGTGTGTGTGTGTATTCTAACCTCAGAAAGGACAAATAACTAATCATTCTGAGATCTCACTGTAATATTGACAAACTTTTAGAAATATAGAGGAGCCACAGAAATTCCATTTCATGTAGACAATTTATGTATATAGATAGAGAAAATGTATTTCTCCCAATATTATTCACTATTTCATAAACATATTTAGATATATCCCTTTTCCATCTCAAGTAATGAGCAAGTCACAAAGACAATTTAAAGAATACATCTATGAATGACTCAACTACCTTTGCAATAAAGTCGTTCCACTGTGGATATGAGAACCCCTGTCCATCCCTTATTCATATTTGATGACTGAGTAGAGATCACGAATGGATACAAGACTCAGTCATGTAGCATGGGAAAAGTACAAGACACTACTCTGTAGGAGTTCACAGGTCAAAGAGAAGTGGCCAGATGAGATGCCCATAGGCATGAAACGCCTTCTGTTGTCCTTGCTGACTCTGGAATCTAGCTCAGTCAAGAAAATAATTTACCAGATGTAGGACCTCAGGATAGAGCACAGATTTCATTATCACCACAATCAAAGATAATGCTAATGTCACTCAAGCGGGAACAGTTCCAACACTCATCTTTACTAGAAGGTGAATTTGTTTACTGGCCCACTTGAAAAAAAATTCTAGGTTTTTCAACTATTTTAACAATAATGTTTTTAGTATTCAATGCATATTTTTTCAATTATTTGGCATCTATTTTAGTTAGGGTCAATAGTGACTGACATAATCCAACAGAGTGTACAAAATCTGATGCTAATATTGTGAAGTGATAGAATAGGGATGTGTGAGACTCTTAATAAATATAGATCCCTGTAAAATCTGAATATTTTTCACCATTTTTTTGTAGCAGTAGTTGTGTTAGAAATGAAAAGTAAAGCAGATACCAAAATGTCCAGGTAGAAATTACAAAATTGCTGTTTGATCAAAATGTGAATGAAGATTTTAGGACACAAACCTATGTATTAGAGCCTAAGGGAAAGTTAGAAGCCAATCCCTCCCACTGGCCCAGATACTTTTATAATATGCTGTTACTCTATGTGAAGTGGCTATCATTCTAGGTATTGTAAAGACTGAAAGTTAAACAAATTTGGAGAACTTCTCTAGGAAAATAATGTAGAACTGTAAAACAAAGGTTAGTTTCAAAAGTGAATAAAAATTAATAATTTTAAATGCAGCCATATAAAAGCAACATTAAAACATATAGAAAAATTACATAATTTTTTTTAATTCATTTAAAAATACACCTCTATAATACGTAGTTGCTTCTCACAACTCTGGATAGTTACTCTGCTTGCTCCTGCAAAGAACAATGATTTTATTTTATTATTTTTCATAAAAATAATATAGAGGTAATTACATCCCTTTACAGCTGTCCGAAAGAAAACTGCATTTTTATTTAATATTTGAAAGGTATAAAACATGTTGCTTTACACATATACTTTCTGTAGTTAACAAGTTAAATTTTGGGGCACTCTTTATCAAATATAAAAAAGAACATATAAAGCAAATTATATGCACTGGCATTTTTCATTTATCAAGCATTTTCCTAACAAGAGAAAACTTCCACTGTGACCAAGTGCTGATAAGAACTCAACCTCCCTCTAATTATTTTCCACAGGCAAGCTGCTGGCTCTGTGAATCCAAGCTCCTTGACTACACACACCTGCACCCTTGTTTTGTGGTGCTGTGAGAGTAAGTAGATATGCAGGTGTGAGAAGGGCAGGACAGGGACTCAAAGAATGTCTGGTGACTGTCAAGCAAATGTCAGGATGCTGGTGATGGGGAGGGGGAAATTTCCTAACAGGAGATATCCTGAGCTTGTGCACAAAAACTTCCTGGTAAGAACTTAAAAAGGCAGAGTTTGACTATCCTCTGTGGACACATCCAGGCATGTGATGTAAGGGGCAAAATGGCAGAATTTGACTTTCCTCTGGGGTCTCATCCAGGCTTGTGCAGTAAGGGACAAAATGGTGGAGTTTGGAGCTTATTATACTTTAATTGAAGTGATTAAGACCATTCAGAGATATAAAATATCAAAATTGTAATTAACACAGACCTTCTACTTGGGGTGTGAGGGGGGCCCACCAATGACAGAGATTTTGAATAAAAGCAAAACTTCACTTTTAAAAAGGGAAGGTTGACCCCACATTGCTATTCTAGTTATTGGTGAATCACCTAATTATACTTTCATAAGATTATGCATCTGAATGATATATTTTATAGCTTCATGCAGGAAATAGCTCAACCTCATATTTAAGACAAGAGAAGGTGAACATGTGGAAAATGAATTCATTCAAGCTTAAATTTTCTAATTAAACCCTAAAATCTAGACTTTGTTCTGTGAGTGTCATGAAATAAATTATTTTCTTATTTTACAATAGGACCCCACATTGACAAAAAATAGGTCAAGCTTTCTAAATCTCTAACCAGACATTGTAACTTACTACTAATACCGGCTATACATATAAGTTTTAGATTCTGGAAACCAACCTGCTATAATAATAGAATGTTTTCAACTCTGATATGGAAGAAAAAGAACAAAAATGAAAAACTAATTTGGAGAACTTTAGACGTATGTTATCTAAAAAAATATCATGGATGTACCATGAGTGAGGCTGGATTACTTACTTATTTTTTCAATAAAACCTTTGCTTTTAACCAGCAAGTCGGTTTTTTTTTGTTTGTTTGTTTTTGCTTTTGTTTTTTTCATTAATCTGTCAGAAGAACTGCTCCATTACACCTTGCTCAGAGACTTTGGAATGATTTTCTATCAATGCATATCCAAGGGATAGTCAATTCATATGATCTGCTTGACAAGATTTTCTCAAGTTGTACTATCATTTCTAAATGTTTATTACATTTTAATCTTGCTGAGGACCAGGGGAAAATACCAATAATTTTTTTTACAGTTAAAGAAAATCTAGTCTAAGACTCTAGTATTGCTGTAATTGAAAAACTGAAAAGGCTGGGAAGGTCAAAACATCTTCAGTTTAGTGTAAATGCATTTTGGACTGAATAAAAGTGAAATAAGGGAGAAAGATGAAAAGAAAAAAGAACTCTGGAAAATTCAATGAATTCATTATTTTGAGCAAAAACAAACAAATAAACATGGAAGCCAACAGGTCCTATATAATTTGACTCTTACTTACATCTAAATTCTGTATTAGTTTCCCAGGGTTCTCATTTAAAAAGTACTACAAGCTAGGCTAAAACAATTGAAACTACATATTATTTTATAGTTCTAGAATCTAGAAGTTTGAAATCATCGTGTTGGCAGGACCAACCATTTCAACTGTTAATTGAAATTCTCTCTTTAGACTTTAAGCTCTAAAAAGGCCGGAAATACTTTTCTCATTACTTTGTCTCTAGAACCTTGTAAATTTAGTAAATGTGCAATAAATTCATCAAATGGTTACAATAGAGTATCTGGTTGCTCTGATAAAGGCATTGAAAAGAAACATATAAACAACAAATAAAAGTGGTCAGGGCACAATGGCAGAGGAGAAAACTATATATTAACAACCTGCATACTTTACTGCATTTGAATTTATAGTCAAACATTTAAAAAACAATTGTTATTTCTATCTTACCAGCAAAGGAAGGAAATTCATGCAAAGAGCAACATGAGACCAGCCTAGTCAACATGGTGAATCCCCATCTTTACTAAAAACAAAAAATTTAGCAGGGTGTGGTGGCAGGCGTCTGTAATTCCAGCTACGAGGGAGGCTGAGGCAGAACAATTGCTTGAACCCAGGAGGAAGGTGGCTACAATGAGCCAATACTGTACCACTGCACTCCAGCCTAGGTGACAGCAAGAATCCATCTCCAGGGCAAAGAAAAAAAGAGCATGGATGATTATAGAGGAAGTTCAAGTCTATGTGTTCACTCTAAAGAAGAAATAATTATTACAAATTATAATATTGTGAAACGTGGCATTAATTATAATTTTTCGTGAAAACATTTCAGAGATGTAGAAGTCAGTGTTCATATTAATTTTAAAAAGCTTGGATTTATAGTTTTTTTTCCCAAACCAAGAATAACTGTTGATGCTACCAGATGATCTTTAGTTTTCTGTTTTGAAATTTACTCATATTTGTGATGTCAGAATATATTTTTTAGAATATTAATTTACCAATTGTTGTAAGAGTTTGATATTATTTTTGAGATATATGTTAGGTGGTTAGCACCTTTTTTAAAGTTTGCCTAAGCTTTTAAATATGGAATGTTCTGCAGCAAAAATGCATTTTGTCTAACAGCTGCATTAGCAAAAGGAAAGTAATCAATTTGTGGCATAAGTTAGCCATTTCTTCTTCAAAATAGAATCAACTTTCCACAAAATACAATCTGTGAATCCCTGTGAAGTTTCAGTGAACGTGTTTTGAAAGCTACCCAACAGTATGCCTATAAAAATATATGAAAGATATATTTGATTGGGAGAAAGACTGTTTGAACTTGGAGTACAAAAGTCAATAAACATTGTAAGTATTCTTCTTTTCTTCTCAGAATTTCATGGCCAGAACACGTCCTGGGTGACTGAAAAAGCTGTGAGAAATTAAGACCAAACAATAGCTTTTGAGATTGAATCCTATCATATACCTTTCCCATCTCGTGCTCGCACAGAGGTGAATAGAAGTCCCAGAAATACTTATTCCTGTTCACCAGGTGAAAATCACAAGCCATAATAGCCCACAGTCTAGCAGGTATTCTCAACTGCAGAAATGAGTGCTCGGTCAATAACCACCAAATCACTGAGGTGTGTGCTAGGACCATCTGAGGCAACAAATTGTTAGGCCCAAGGAAATATGGATATTTAAAATAAATTCAGTGAATTTGGTCAGAGATTAAATTAGAGTGTTACATTTACAAAAAAAAAAATTGTCAGTTAAAAGAAGAATTTATTGGAGATTTGTGAAATAAAATATATAATTACCAAAATAAAAATTTCAACATGTGGATTGGGTAGTAGAATGTATATAACTAAACAAAAATTAATTATGTGAAAAAACTGGAGAGAGAAATTTACCCAACACGCAAGACATCAGGATAAAGTTGAAAGAAAATACCAGAAGAATAAAAAGGAGAAGAATAGATACAGAGGCACTAACCTTTCTCTGTCAGTCTCTCAGCAGTAGAGAATACAAAATAAGATAGTGATGCAATTATTGAAGACATGAAAGCTGAGAATTTTCCATAATGAAAGGAAGGCACAATCCTCAGATTAAAAGACTTCAATAAGCACCAATCAGGCTGAAAAAAAGATTATAAAACATTATGATTTTTTTAAGAGAGAAGGAAAATCCCAAAAGCTGGCAAAGTCAAGACATAAAATATCTACACAGCAATAAAAATCCTACTGACTTCAGAATTATTGTCATCAGTACTTGGATCAAGAAAACAATGAGCATCTTCTACAAAGAAATAAAGAAAAAGAAACTTTGATTTAATAAATTTATCTTCAGACAAATTGCATTGCATCCCACAATTTGAATGATGAATAAGAGGCTGAGGCAGAAGAATTGCTTGAACCTAGGAGGAGGAGGTATTTAAATAAGGTATTTAGTAAATTTACATTTAACAGACAATCCCTGAAGGGCTTGGGATATTGTTCTAAACGGAGGATGAATAGATGAATTCACAAGAAAGAAAATAGTTACAAAAAACAATGGTAAGCAAATACAATAATGAACTTCTTTCTGTACGGTTAAGAGTGTAAAGAATACATATTTTAAAACTAACCTAAAAGGAAAATTAAAACAAATAGAACATGTAGAAAGAAGTAAATTTATAATGAGGTTCCTGTCTTGTGAGGTTAAGGTGTATATGTTCTTAAGGTGAGTCACAATGATTAGATTTGACTGGGACAAAAAAAAAAAACCTCAAAATATTAATGGTTTAAATAGGGAAGATATTTATTTATCTCAAATGAAAGTCTACAAAACTATAATGATGTGTCTTAGTCAGGGTTCTCCAGAGAAATAGAACCTAAACAGAGAAATAGGATATATGAATAGATATGCAAAAAGTTTAATTAAAAGAAAATGGTTCACATGAGCTGCTGTCTGCAAGGCGGATGACCAGGATGCAGTTCAAATCCAAAGCTATAGGCCTAAGAACAAGGAATGCCAATGACATAAATCTCAGTCTGAGCCCTGAGAAACAGAGGCATGAATATTTGAGAGTAGGAGAAGAGGAATATCTCATCAACAGCAAGGAAAGAAGAATATTTTTCTGAGTTTTTGTTCTGTTTAGGCCCTCAAAGGATAGGCTAATGCCCACTGGCATTGGTGAGGGCGATTATTAATATCTTTACTCAGTCTATCACACTGAATATGAATCTTTCAAATACTGAAACATCCTCACAGACATACCCAGGAATAAAATTTTGGCAGCGATCTGGGAATCCCTTAACCCAGTCAAGTTGACACATAAGATTAACCATCATATGATGACTCTTTTCTCTAACTTCCCTTGGGATGTAGCCTTCTTCTTTTTTGTCCTACCCCATATCTATCATTCTAAATTTTTCTCATGACTTAAAGTGTTGATTCCAGTTTCAAATATCCACCTATGGCACACCCATTAGGAACTAGGAAAGAAAAAATATGGAATTGAGGATCATAGGCCACTAGCCGTTCGTCTTATAATAAATTGGACACAGGATACTTTGGCTTAAATCTCTCTCTCACGATTTTGGTCCACATGAACTCAGCAACATTGACCTACACTGTGGTATAGGTGACTATCATTCTAAAAATTAGATGGTTTATCACTATACCCTCTAAGATAAAAAGAAAGATTATTGGAGAACTAACAGCTCTCCCCACAATGTAAATGCCAAAGAAGATAAGGAATCAATAGAACAGAGAACAAATATTTAATCCAGTGGAAGACTAGAAGGCAAGTATGGGGACAAAGAGAAAGCATGATAAGGGAAAAACAAAGAAGGACAATGAGAATTGCTTCTGTGGACACGACAATATTAGTTGTTTCTCCTGCAGCATTTAGCATTGCGTATTTTCCATCGTTTATTTCCCATGAATCCTGGGACTATATTTTTAATTCACCCATTCAACTGCAATTGGCTTGAGATCAGCATTACAATTTTATTCTTGTGATATCATTAATGTAGAAGGCACTGAATAAATATTTGTTTAATAACTGTTAGAGCAGGTAAGTGTCCAAGACATTGAGCTTAAGAAGAACAGCTCTTGCGGAGTACTTAATCAGCAGAGACTAAATCATTCCATTCAAGCCTCGTTAGCATCAATAGTGCTTATTCTTCAATGAATGAGTTTAAATGACTTTGTAGCCCAGTGGCTAAACAGATTGTTTGATTTAGGTTTTTAAAAAAGTTCTGGATAGCAGATAAAAAAAAATCTGTTGTATTTTTGGTTTTCAGGAATATAGATAGGTCATTTATTTTTTTCTAATATACCCAAATCCTGAGGGCAACTTTCCTCATTAGGTATTGCAGATAAGATTTAATATTTCTTGGAGGGAAGTAAAAATTTTTACAAAGAAAATGAAGTATGGTATTCTGAAAAAATGTAATTTCTAGTGGATATAATAAAAAGAATGAATGATGAAATGGCTCCATATATTTTTAAAGTATATTCTAAAAATATACATTTGTTTATGTGTGTGTGTGTGTGTATGTGTGCGTGTGTGTGTGTGCACATTCCCACACACATATAATCTCTTCTCCAGAGAAATAATATATCCCAGAATTTTGTGAAGGCTTACTCGTTCCAATGTTTAGAAATAAAACATTTATAATAAATATATAATACGCTCTTCAGCAATATTGTTGAAGTTACCCCAAGTGCTGGTTCCAATTAAGAAAGATACTTAGGAAGGTTTTCAAAGAAGCCTTATATTATTAAGGGCAGATAGAAACCCTGAAAGAACAAATGACAGTGGGATCTAAGCAAGTTATAATAATAGAAATTTGAGGTAGTTATTGCATACAGGAAATGGAAGGGAAAGGAAAGGCATAGAGTTTGCAGTGGGATTCTGAGTTTGTCATGATTATTGGTCTTTGGAGAATAACCATAGCAATGTTCAATGAGATGTGACCTACACAGAGTAGAGTTGATTCACTGTTGAATAGGATTTTCCATAACTGTGGCAGTGATTTCAAGGGTGAATATATCTGTCAAACCCAATGAATTGTACAATTTAAATGGGTGCAGCATTTTGTCCTTTAATTATTTCTCAATAAAGTTTATAAGGTGGTAATTTTTTTTTTTATATCTCTATTATTAAACACAATTACAGGCATACCCAGTTTTAGACTGCATTCTAGCCTGGGCAATAAAGCAACACCCCTGTTATCTCTCCCTCTTCCTCTTCCTCTTTCTTCCTTTCCTTTATTCTTTTTCTTTTTTTTTTTTATTCTTTTTCTTTCTTTCTCTCTTTCTTCCTCTAAAAAAAAAAATAAATAAATAACTAGATGAGGTCAGGGTACTGCGGCTGGAGGTGGCAGCAGGAGGAATCCAGACCTTCACATCCATGGTCATGGAGTCATGAAGGGATTTCAAGCTGGCATTAGCCAGGCCACTTTTTCTGTTTTCTGCAGCAAGAATAGTAAACATTCTACTTATACATGTTGCTGTTGTCTCAATGAAGTTAAATTTTAAAAATGTAAACATGCAAGCAGTTGTTCCCTCCATTTCTTCTCTTCTCTCTCTCTCTTTCCTATCCTTCCTTTTGCATATCCTACTTTTTGCTTTCAATCTAGTCAAGAAGATAGAGGCAGCCTGCCCACACTCAAAGTTGCAAGAAGCTTGGGGTTTGAACAATCAAAATGGAGGCATAGGATAAAGGAAACAAAGATTTTGGGAGGTTGGTTGTATGCAACAAATAGGTACATTAAGCAAATAAGTAAATATATTGGAGGCAATAGGAAGATTGATAAAAAAAAACTCACTTTTTATAACACACTCACAGATTTAGAAATAATTATGATTCCATGTGTGAAAATATGTAGCATACATATATTTCATGGCTATGCCAGCTAAGAAGGCTTAGATACAAAGAGTATAATGAATATCCAGATCTTAATTTCTACTCACCATCCTTCACTAAAATCAACCATGGATTATTGCAGAAATCTCTAATTTCAGAACTGGAATAGGGATGAATTTGGAACATCTTGTTATGCTAGGAAATAAGGAAGTGTTCAAAAAACAATCAAGACTTGTGAAAGCACAGAGAAGCCTCTTTAAAGGGTGTCTCCATGGCTAAATCTGGTACAATTTAAGCATCAGTGTAAATAATTAGAGTAATGGACAAAATTCCATGAATAAAATAAGAATCTGTAATTTTAGACTGAGGTAAATAACCCTAGCTAGGGCTGCTTTAATAAAGTACCACAAGTTGTATGACTTAAACAACAGAAATTTGTTTTCTCACCACTATGGAGCCTAGAAATTCACACCAAGGTGTCAACCACTTGGTTCCTTCTGAGGCCTTTCCTCTTGGCTTGCAGATGGAAGTCTTCCTCCTGTCTTCACATGGTCTTTTCTCTGTGTAATAACTGTGCACTAATTTCCTCTTCTAATAAAACCATAAATCATAGTGGATAAGGGCCTACCATAATGACTTCATGTTAAATTAATTACCTCTTTTATTATTTATTGCCTCTTATTTTTATTATACCTTTTATTATTTATTACCTCTTTTTTATTATTATTACCTCTTATTTTCAAATATAGTCACCTTCAGAGGTACCAAGTGTTTAGACTTCAACATATGCATTTTTGAAAAACACAGTTTGGACTATAACAAATTAGAAGAGAGGTCCTTTAATATAGCAGAGTGCCAATTTATAACGAAGAAAAAATGAGAGAAATAGAATGCCTCCATTTGTCAATTCTCATAGTACTTGATTCGGTAGTCATCAGTGGAGGCTGGCTGATGTCAACGGGTAGAAGTTTGTTGTGAAAGGGAGAAACAGAATACTGGTTTAACTGTAAAATATCTCCAAAATAATTATATTCAATTTAAAAGAGAGATATGGTGATCTTTTTGTGAAAAAACTTGTAAGACACCAACATGTCCAGGTGGACAGGTACCACCTCTGATGTAACAGGTCAACAGTTGCCACAGATGAGATACTCGGAGAAGAATGTAGCATCACTTTGGTGGTATTTTGCCAGAGAAAACATGGCTTGGCCAGGAACTCTGGTCATGAGGAAACACTGAATAGAGTCAGGTTGATAGAATTAATACATAATGTAGAACTGTAAAATAATAAAAATAGGAAAACAGGAGAAAATTGGGGAGGATAAAAAAAACAACTAAACATGAACTGTGTTTGTGGATGAAATCTTGAATCAGAAGAAAAAGTGCCTTGTTAGGAGCAGTGAAAAGTAACCAATGAGGGGTTCTGAGGATTAGCTAGTAGCATGTATCAGCTATTTATTTCCTCAATTGAAAGGTTATATGGAGGTTGAATAGGAGAATGTCCTTTGTGTTGAGGGAAAACACAGAAGTATTAGCAACTTGCTTTTAAATATGTCAGAAAAAAAGAAGGCCAATCTATGATATAGTGGGTGTGCATGCATGTGTATATGTGTGCATGTGAAATGTCATGAAATGTTTAAAGTTGGGGAATATCAGAATAAGAATATTCACAGGGAAAATCTTTGTATTTCTGTTGCAACTGTCTTCTATAATTTTTACAGCTTTAAAAATAAAACTTTTGGTCTGTGTTCTTTTCTTACTGCCTTTGTTACTGCAATTAATCAGAGGGTAATTTGTTTTAATATATTTTTCTTAGATTAATTAGGGCAACTCAGTAACTTCAAAATTATGTCCAGCTGCCTCTTAATTAGACTAATTGTACCACCAAAGTTAGAAATAATTCATAAATTATTAATTAAAATGTGATAATAATTATATAATCTCCCAAATGGAGAAATTATTATTTATAGAGCTTGGCTTAGAAATGAACTTAAAAAATTATAGTTCTTTATAGGTGGAACAAATTTATTATAAACAGTACCAGATATCCTGATTGTGATTATAGTGGAATCATGTCCATTCTTGGAAATTGACAAGAGTTGTTTAGTTCCAGCTACTGAACTAATTATGTATGCATCTAATTAATTCACATCTACCAAGGGTTTACTTTGACAAATTAAGACAAATATTTTGGACATCTTGCTTAGGAAACACTTAGAAAATATTAAATAGAGGATTCTAGTTCTTGGGGAGAAATTCCTTTGTAGTTTTATTATCATACTGACCAGTACTACAAAGCCTTTATATTTTATCTTCCTTATGTGTGTTCAGGAGAATAGGATTTAACATACTAAAATGAAAAATATAAATTTCATCTAATGTTCAAATCAAGATTTTAAGCCAGTCTGGTATTGTAAAAAATTAGATTAATGCCTATTTATAAAAGTAAAGTCATGATTATTTAAATTGCATCTTATGTATTTGTTGATGGTGTTATTTTACTAACGGAAAGAAAAGACTTTCAGAAATCAAAAAGAATTAGAATTGTATAAAAATAAGACCAAAACTAAGTGGTAATTATTTTGGTGTTTTTAAATCAACATTGTCTTCATGTCCTCAAATTTTGTGAGATGAAATCAATCAAGCTACTGTTTGAGAGAAATTTTGATTTGAGATATCTGTTTATAAACTCTTCCTTATAAAATTAACACAGTTATAATACTGACATCTCCATAGAGAATACACAAATAAAAGTAAATGCTTCCTTTATTTCTCATCTATTTAGCACACACAATGAGGCTATCTGCTATGCTTTGTTTCTGTTTTTTAATGGATTATTTTATTGAGTTGCCACAATGACAGAATGAGATATTTATTACTATTTTTGCTAGTTTTAAAAATGAAGAAACAGGCTCACACAGATTATACAATATGCTGAAAGTCACACAGCTAGAAGGTGAAGGAGCCATGATAAGCTTTACATAACAACGTATTAGTTTAAAAACTATAGTTTTATCACTTTAAAATATTTAACAGCCTTTACTCATCAAAGGGATAAACATTTTGTTGATTAAATTTCATTAGTTGACTCAAAATTATCCAAATATCTCTAAAAGCAGAACTAGAGAAAACTTTGGACATCATCCATTTTTATTTTGGAAATAGTTTTATTAGTATTGAACATGTTCTAAACACCCAAAGTTAAACATGTTTAGATCATTTATTCTCTATCATTAATGTTCAGTTTGAGAAATGAATCAGGGAAATAATAGTATATGTGAATTATCATAAAATGTAACATGGATTTTCTGTGAGAATTAATTGACTATTCTTCAAACAATACCGATTAATCCATATTTACTGAAGTATTAATTGTTTTAAATTTTTTTAGATATAGCATGCGGGAAGAAACACAGACCATGAGAATACAAATTATAAGTGAGAACTAAAAGCCTCTACTGAATTCTCTAAATCTAAATCACTATCTCTCTCTCTCTCCAAAGCCAGTAATTGTACTCGAATCTTTAATAGCTTTCATTAATGTTGCCTGCTTTTGAAATATATGCAAATGTAATGATACATTTTATAGCCTACCAAGCCTTATTTATTTCACTTAGAATAATTTTTAGGAGATTTTTCAATTTTAAATGTCAATGAATGCAATTTAACACATTAATAACATAAAGGGGAAACAGATGACCATCTCAACAAATTCAAAAAAAAAAAATTTGTTCCTTACTTCTTCAAGCTTCTGGTGGCTGTTTGCCTTCTTTGGCTTGTGGCTGCCTCTTTTCAGTCTCTGACACCATCTTCCCAAATTCTTCTCTCTTTCTTCTATCAGAAACTGTGAATCTCTTGTAAGAACACTTGTCACTTGATTTAGGGCTTAATGTATAATCCAGTATGATCTCTCCATCTGAAGATCTTTAACTTAACTCATCTGCAAAGAACCTTTTTCCACCTAATTTATCATTCACAGGTTCCAGGAATTAGATGGTCAACATGTCTTTTTTGGGGACACTGTTCAACCCACCAAGGAGGTAAAGAAAGAGGATAATTTTGTTTGGTCATAGTTTTCTACAGGAAGCTAGAGATTTCAGATCAAATAACTTTTGAAGCATGACTACTCTTTCTGAAAATTCTAACAGATTGTTTCTTCAACAAATTTTGACTTGGAGATTGCTGTGCATTCTCTTCCCTTCTGGCAACTAGGACAACACCATTTCCAAATAGTTGTCAGAAGTAAGTACTCAGTTCCCCTATTTAGGGAATTTGCAGAAAGAGCCATGTGCCTTGGGTTCACATGAAAAAAGCAACAGCCTCAGCTAGATCATCAACAGATTTTGAAATAACCAATACTTAGTTTTATAGTTCTAAATTTTATCCCCATTTTGCAATCACTCAGTGGTTGGAGTCCTCAATCACAGGTTGGCAAAACACAACTCACAGCCCAAGTCCAACCTGCCGCCTGTTTTTTGTACATGAACAGCACATGAACAAAGGATATTTTCACATTTTTAAATGGTTAAAAATAATAAAAAAAAATCCAAATTTCATAGCCAAAAACAATGTTTTATTCAAATACTGCCAAACATTTCTTCCTGTATTTTCTATGTGGTTCCTTTCAAGTGTTAATGGAAGAGCTGGGTAGTGGCAACGGGATCTTTTCTAAAAATTATTTATTCTATATTTTAGTATAGACAAGGTTTTGCTATACTACCCAGGCTTTCAAACCCCTGGGCTCAAGCAATCCTCCCGCCTGGGCTTCCTGAGTAGCTGGGACTGCATGCATGTGCTACCATGCTTGGCTCAGAGATCTGTATATCTTCAGCTTTACCTCTTGGGCTGCAAAGCCTAAAATATTTAGTGTCTGCCCTTTTGATTGCTAAAAACATTGTCTGATTTATGTCCTGGATACTGAATTATTACATTACTCTGTGGCAGAATGTAAAGCTTTGAAATTAGTTTTAATTCATTCATTTGCGTTTCATTAGAATTAATAAAATAGAACCATCTTTCAAAAAATATCAAGATATGATACATTGTGAGGTTACAACTTTTGACTTACAGAAAAGTTCTGATGCTCTCTTTGGAAAGATTCTGGCTATCTTGAGCCAGTTTTTAAAAATGCTTTCAGAATTTAAAAATAAATTACAAAATTTTATTTCAACATTTATGCCAGGTATTCATTTCTAAATTTGGGATGCTAGTAACTAGGGGTATTAAACTCAGGAATTCAAAATTACTTCAATAATGATTGGGAATGTGTATGTGTATGTATGTGTATGTGTATGTGTATGTGTTTGTGTATGTTTGTTTGAGCCTTAATTTCCTTCTGAACATTTTTTTGGTTTCTTTCGTTTTGGGGGGAGTAGTTTTCTGACTATACTTTTCCATTTCTAAAGTAATTTATACCTATCATTTTTGTAAGTGGCCCGAGTCTATATACTTATATATTTTTTCATAAGTTCAAGTAAAAATCAAGACAATGTAAAAAATAAAGTTTCTTACATCAATATTATAATTAAACATATAAGTGACAAATGCTGTGTTTTAAATATAATATCTTAATTCATAATATTTAGCACAGTTTTCTACCAAAGTTTAATTTTAATAACTGCATACATACAGTTAACAGCTATATACATTTCAATTTATCTACTGTATACATTTCAAAGACAAGAAAACAAACTATTTTAAAAATTGTTTTCTGATACATTTTGTAAATAGAATCAAGGAGTAAAATCACATTAAAATTGTATATTTTATCAATAATAATTAGACTAATATAAAGAGTTAAAAATTGGTTTTTAATTACTATATACATCCTAATTAAATATATATATTTTCTCTATATACATATATATATTTATATCATCCACATAGATAAGTATATATATGTTTTCATACACACACACACACACACACACAAACACACATATTTTTAAATTTAAAGACTTGTGCAAGTCAGAAAAATCATGCAAAAGGGGAAAGAAACACTGGGCGTAATAGAATTTAGGATATGACTTACTTTTGCAGGTAAGATACCATATACAATTGAAAGAATAATTTAGACATCATCTGACAAAAAAAAAAAAACTGTTGCGTAGTCCCACTGTAATGTCTTCTATAATTCTTTTTATTTTTAGTTCACATGTAAAATGTAAATCATATGTGTTTGTGTACAAAGAAACCTAATAAAGGTATTTGTTACTGTCTTATTTTAAAAACAAAGCACTTGGAAAATAAAAGTTGTCCATCAACAGAGAAATGAATAAATAACTGATGACATATTCATACAATAAAAAAATAGCAATTAAAGTAGCATGAAATAAAGCCAGTGTTGGCAATTTTTGTGGGAGCAGTAAAAATTGAGCAGATAAAAAATATTTTATGTTTTGTGATCCAAAAGGTAAAATTAAGTGTGTTTTGCAGGTCCTTATACAAAACAGATAGAACAAAGTTCTATAACTTTTACTAACCTAATTTAAAATGAAGTAATAATGACAATTATATGCAGTTTTGTAGTACTGCTGAGCTGGAATGGGGAGGAAGTAAGGGCAGGCAGCAGAGATTCGACCAGTAGAATAGCGAAGCAGAGATGACTTTTTGGGAGATAATACAAAGCAAAGAGAAGAAAACAGAGAGCAGCTTCAATGAGGGCTCTATTTCTGATGGGATTTCCATCCTAGAATTTCTGGAATTAGTAGATGTGTGGTAAGGAGTGTCTAGTAAAGAATGAAAACATCTGTATTAAGAGGCTGGCTTTAAGGCACATGCATGCCCCCTCCGCTACTCCTACAATCATTCATCTCTGCCATTACAGCATGAAAGTAGCCACAGACGATACATAAATAAATGAGCCAGGCTGGTCCCAATAAAACTTAATTATGGACATTGATATTTGAACTTCACATACTTTTCATGTGTCATAAGACATCATTCTTCTTAGAAATTTTTTTCAACCATTTAAAAGCGTGAAAATCAGGCTGTACAAAAACTTGTGAAGATCAGGTTTAGTGTGTGGGCTTTAGTTTGCCAATCCCTGAACTTAAGCTAACCTAAGGCATAAACATAGATGTACAAAACATTATCTTAAGTGAAAAAACCAAGTTTAGAAAGATAGGTGTTTCAGTAATCCTTCACCACATTATCTTCAGATAACAAAGAGTACCAAACCTCACTGTCATTGTAACAAAGCTTTATTTTCATTCATGTCACACACTGGCTCTAGGTCAACTTTCACATACAATTTTCCACAATAAATAGAGTAGATTAATTCAAACAAACAAATTCAAATATATTATATCTAGCTATATATGCATTCAATAAAGAATATTATAGTATTGGCTATAATACATGATCGACTTTAGTTGTGGGTTGGGAAGTAAGGGAATGCACCTTGGAAAAACAATAAAGTAAATTGTAGTTTTTAATAATCATCTAAAACAAACACTTTAAGTTATATTATTTGTGACAAGTTCAGAGCATTCATTATATTTGTCTATATCTTTATTTTTAACATTTAATAAATAATAAAAGATATAATGTACAAACATTATATGCAAATAGAATAATCAATCACTTTTTTAGTTCCAAGGTCTCTTACTAAACCAATTACTATATTTATGAATTTTACTCCTATCTACAAATTAAAAATAATAATTTGTATCATGTCAAAAAAAATAATCTTACTGCCTCATTATTAAGACCTAGTTAATGCTGTGTAGGCAAGCTTAAAACTTATTAGAATTACCTTAACTTTACTAAGTTTACTAAGTAGAAAGGTCTCTGATAGCTTTACCTTAACCTCTATTTCAAGATTGGTTTACAATTTCTAATAGTTGGCATAAAAAATTAATAGGAATTCTTGTTGTGATTAGTATAGGATATTTCACCACTTTTAATTTGTATTCTCTCTCCATATAATTCTATCCACTGTGCCATTTCTCTTAACTGGACACAAAGAGCAAGAGAGTGAGAGTGGACTTTTTCAAATTACCTTGAAATATATGTAAATAAAATAGCAATGTCCTTCATATGCTGAGTATGTATTTCTTTTCTAATAGACAATTTAAAATTAATGGATTAAAAACTTGAAGGTTATTATCAGTGATACTCTTCACTGAATATTTAAAATGTGCTGTGCATTTTACCACTATTTTTTAAAGCAATGTAGTCTCCAAAGCTCCTTGAGAAAATTGATTACGTTTTTCAAGATCTTGAAAGGGAATTAATTCTTCTGTAACTAAATCTGGAAATGGCAATTTGTGGCACTCTCTTCCCCAACAGCATCTTGAAAAGAGGATGCTCATGTGAGCACGGGTTGAGGGAGAAACGCAGCACCATTACGGAGGGCTAGGTTTTCTCTCAATTTCACACCAACCATTATACTTCCAAATGTTAAAGCTTTTAAGATGATTTCAAAACTAGTGGGTAATAAGAGGTTTTCTTTTTTCTGCTGTCAACAAAAACATCTGATCCTCTACCTTGAGTTCACCCTTCAGGGAAAATATCATATTTCTCTTTAGGAGAAGTGACCTTTTAGGGGAAACTCAGCCATATGTTCACAGCATGACCTGGGGAAGCCTGGACTCCAGTCCTGCTTCCCAACATTTCACTCACGACTACTATTCTATACTGTTGACGAAAACAATCAAATTCTGAAAAATATTTGAAGGGATTTATTTTGAGCCAAATATGAATGACCATGGCCCATGACACAGCCCTCAGAAGGTCCTGAGAACATGTGCCCAAGGTGGTCAGGGTACAGCTTGGTTTTATATATTTTAAGGAAGCATGAAACAAAAATCAAATACATTAAGTAAGTACATTGGTTTGGTTCAGAAAGATGGGACAACTCAAAGTGAGGAATTCCAGGCTATAGGTAAATTTAAATATTTTCTGGTCGACAATTGGTTGAGTTCATCTGAAGATTCAGGATTAATGGTAAGGGATGTTTAGGTTAAGAAAACGATTTGTGGATACCAAGTTTTATTGTGCAGAGGAAGCTCTCAGATAGCAGACTTCAGAGAGAGCAGATTGTAAAAGGTTTCTTATTGGACCTAAAAGGATGCCTGGCTCTTAGTTGATTATTTCCTGGATCTGGAAAGGAAGGAAGGAAAACAAAGAGGAAAGATGATTTTCTGTAGAATGTGTATTTTTCCCACAAGAAACTTTGCAGGGGCAAATTCAAGGTATGGCAAAAAATATATATTGATTTTTTTTTTCTTATAATGTCATGGCAGAGTCAGATTGGAAAATAAGTCACAATATTTAGGGTCAGTTGAAACCCAATAATGAGAGCTTAATGTTTGTAGAATATGATTCCCTAGGTCTAAGGGGGTCTACCCTTAGATAAAAATTTGAGAAAGATAAAAAAATCAGAGCTTAGTCCTCAATACCTTATGTTATTCAGAAGCAATTCCATAATAGCCTATGTGCAGCTTGTGCTTTAATCTTTGCATTTGCTCAGTTTCTCTTTTTCATCATTGTGAGCCACTTAGCATAGCAATTGACATATTAAAAGCATGATATAAACATTGAGAAATGAATGTATGGCAGACTCTACTTAAATTTACTACTCTCTTCCCAAACTCAGTGATGAGAAAATTGTTTAGTTCATGATTACAAACCTTTCTT
>NW_016107359.1:6916967-6934009 GCF_001604975.1 Cebus imitator
GGTTTCACCATGTTGACCAGACTGGTCTCAATCTCTCACCTCGTGATCTGCCCGCCTTGGCCTCCCAAAGTCCAACAAAATTTTTAAAAGAATTATCTTCTGAAAAAAAATTTAGGAAAAACTGATATTTTGCATTTAAAATATATGGCTTTTTAAAAAGTTTTTTAAAAAGTAAATTTTTAAAGTCACCATTTCAAATTTCCTAGTTTTCAAAATTTTAGGAATGGCCCCAGATATCAAAAGTGCCCTTCATAACATTTCAGATATTTCTCATCTCTTATACAAGTGTAGCACCAATCAATGGAAAAATTTTAGTTTACTTTTCAAGTTCTTAAGGGAAAACTAAGACATAATTACCCATAAAGATTATAGACTAAAGATGAAAATTTGCCCTGCAGCTAAAAACACTAAGTTACAGAGGTCTGGAGAAAATTAGTTTATTTAAAAAATGTTTCTAAAGACATCAAAAGACCAGATTCTCAAGTAAGACATCAGCAAGAAAGGCCACTAAGACACTGATCATATTTACATAGGAGAAGTTATATCTCAGATTTCTATATCTTACAAATGATTAAAAAATTGAATTTAGCCTAGTTTTAAGCCATCATTGCACAACAGATAGAAGTTAAACTATAAACATATTATTAAGAGTAATAAGTGAATTTAACAGTGTCTGGATGCCAGGGCAATATAACAAATCACTTAAACTTCCAGGCAGTATAAAAATATAGCATAAAATTAGATTTATAACACATTTTAAGTTGTATTAAAACTTTAAATATATAGAAAAAATGTAAAATTTTTACACTAAAAATTTGAAAATGTTACTAAAAAATTAATGATTACCTAAATAAATAAGATATATTCATATTCATTTTTAGGTTAATTAATTTTTAAGATAACACTATCCTCAATTGATTATTATATTCAATTCAATTCAGATTAAATTCCAGAAGTTTGTTTGCATGTAAAAAATTGGCAAGTTGATTGTAAAAGTTATCTAGAAGGATTAAAAAAAAACATAAAAACAAGGAGAGTCTTTAAAAAGAACAACATTGGAGAATTTACATTACTAGATTTCAAGACTTAGCATAAAGCTACAAGCAATATGCATAAGGCAAGGTACTTTTGGTGGAAAACAAAAAACAATGAAGAAGTAATTTAAAGAAAAAAAAATCCTAGTATATAGGACAGATAATTCACTTCACTTGCCTCATGACAAAAGCTTGTGTTTTTAATAAATTTTTTCTGGGAAAATTGGAAATCTGTATAGAAAAATTAAGAACAAAAATATTTTAAGAAGAAAAAAGAGAATAATTCTATAGCAACAATTATAACCTAAAATTACAACTACTCTTGGTAGGGCAATAAATGCTGTCTGTTTTTAGAGAATAGAAAAAAATTTCTTGACCCTCTCAAGTGTGATGCCAAAATTATAGAGGACCTTGGGGAAACTACTAAGATAAGTCAGGGCTGGGTGTGGTGGCTCAAGCCTGTAATCCAATCACTTCTGTTGTCTACATTCATTGGCATTTCCAGATTGTTGGCCTCTTCAGCTCCGAGTCTGGGATGTATGAGGCAAGAGATAAAAACCTCAACTAATTCACTACCATGTCATTGTCTGTGTCCTGAGGTTTTTAACCAGTCTGCCTGCTTACTTCTGCATTTCAAAGCCATCTTATGTTGGATTTATATCCAGTATTCATGGATTTTACTTGTACCCAGCAGGAGGAATAGGCCAAAGTACATTTTTTCCATCTTCCCTTCTAGAATGGAACTTCCCAATTATTGAGTTTCTGTTGAGAATGAAAGATTTTTTTTAAGCATAATGACATTTTAATTTAATTAAAATTTAAGGTTTGTTTTTCTACTTAATTTGGCATAGAATTCAAACATTATTTTGATATTTTATCCATGTTTTTCTCTTCTTAACAATTGGAATTAATCTCTAGTTTATGTGTTGTGTTAAGGAATGCCTTTATTTCAAGATGGCAAACTAAAGATTTTTCCAGGACTTCTCATTAACTTACAATCAAATTAGAGCTATAGACAATCACACGTTAAATACTTACCAAAGGAAAAAAACAAAACAAACAAAAAACAAGGGAGTCCAAAAGAGAAAATAAAAATAAACTTCAGAATCTGGGAGAAAAAAGGTGGGCTGCCCATGTATCCAGAACTGACTGAAAACTGGATGTGAATCAGCAATATGAATGAGAAAATCTGAATGCATATCACTCTGACATTCACTCCTCACCAGAGAATTGTGCAATTTAAGGCATGGGGGAGTACCTTAATCCTCACAAGACATGGCTCTAACTTGGAGAATGACCTGGAGAGAGTGACAAAGAACTGCTTCAGGAAGTGTCTGTCCCATGTACTCCCCCATAACTAGGTGCCTAAAGTAGAGGATAATCAGAGCACTTGTCAAGGTGTATGAAGACCTGGGAGCTGGCAGCAGCAGTAGCAGTTTGGGGTGCTAGAGAGACTGGGGTCAGGGGGTGAAAAACTGGGGCTTAAGGGTGGGACTCCCACAGCCAAAACTGAAATATGAGCGTAATGTGGGTTCCATCTACTGACGCTGGTATCAGGTACTTCCCCACTATCCTCAGGGACTGGATCAGGGGAAGAGTTGGCAGGGAGGTGTGGCATTGACCATTTCAGATTAGAGGTAAATCGCATTGACTAACTGAATATCCTCCACTGCCTACCATAGTCAGGATGGGAGTGAGCCCTGCTGGATCTGGGGGATGCACAAAAGGTAGTTTACACTTATACTGGCCAAGGCACATTGCTCACACCATCCCTCCCTTCTTTCTCCAAGATCTCATTGCAGAAGTATTCACCCCTCACCTGGGCAGCTTGCTAGAGGTCTGAGGACTTCCCTATCCCTTTATGAGAATTCGTGCTTGAACTTGCCATTGGGAGGCCTGAATGCAGGCTTCCTTGGTCTTCTTCTGCCCAGCTTCACCCTTCTACTTTCAAAGATGGAGAGCAGGACCCAGAGCTGTGGGAATCTATGGCCCAATTTCCCACCAGGGACACTGGAGTGCTTCTGATTAACAGATGTTGGACATTAAACTTATCGCTACCACTACAGCTAGCTCTTACCTGTAAGCATAACCTACTTGCCTAGAATATTGCTTGCAAAGTCTATTACAACAATTGATGACGCATAAGCACACTGCTTGGGAACAAGAAAAGCTTCTCACAACCACAGCTAACACCACTGGCCACACCACCCCATTTTCTCAAGATATCATGAGCCCACTCACCTTCCTCATGCATTGATACTCTAATAAGCATTAGAGAGAGATATCACACCAAGGATATTTATAGTCAAAGAAATCATGAAAATTTTTTTACACTGCACACACACAGCAGAAAAGCCAAATGACTATACCCAACATACATCATATTCACATCTTCAAGAAAATGTTTCCCCCATGAAAAAGTAATTAAAAGGTAAGAAGTGACTGCTACTTCAGATGCACAGAAATCAGTGTGAAGATACACAAAACATTAAAAACAAATTATTATGATGTCTTCAAAAGATCACAATCATTATCAAGCAATAGATCCTAATAAAAATCCTCAAAATCTCAGATAAAGAATTCAAAATATTAATTTTAAAGAAACTCAATGAGATGCAAAAGAAATCTGAGTATAAATACAAATAAATCAGAAAATCAAGTTAAGATATGAATGAGAAATTTATTAAGGAGATAGATAACTTAAAACCAAAAAACCAAAAAAGCAGAAATCCTGCAACTGACCAATTCATTGAAGGAATAACAGAATTACATTTGAGAACTTCAGCAATAGACTATACCAAGTAAAAGAAAAAAGTCTCAGAACTCGAAGACAGGTATTTTGAAGCAATATAGTCAGGCAAAATAAATAAATAAATAACACAAAATAATAAAGAAGGCCTTCAAGATGTATGTGACTACGTAAAGCAATCAATCTTATAAATCATAAATATTGTTGGGCAGGAAGAAAACTCAGAAAGTTTAGAAAAACTCTTTAAAGAAATAACTGATGGAAGTGTTACTCCAGTCATGTCTAGCAACAGATTTAGACATCCAGCTACAGGAGGCCCATTAATCTCCAGAAAAAAAAATGCACTGAAAACAGAGATTCACCATAACATATTTTCATCAGACTATTTGAAGTCAAAGAGAGAATTTTAAAATCAAAAAGAGAAAAGCATCTAGTCACCTATAAAGAAAGCCCCATTAAAGTAATGTGGACTTCTTAGTAGAAACCTTATCTGCAAGAAAAGGATGGGATGAAATTTTCAAAGCGTGGAAATAAAAACAAAAATTCAGCCCAAAATATTATTTTCAGCTATATTTTATTCTTTTTTAAATGAAACAGTAAGTATTTCCCAGAAAAGCAAACACTGAGGGAATTCATCACCTATAGACCTAAACTATAAGAAATGCTTTAAGGACTTCTAAACGTGGAAATGAAAGGTTGATACTTACAAAATAAAAGCACTTGAAAGTATAAAACTCGCAAGTCTTAAATATAGTTACACAAATGCAGAAGAAAAAGAAATCAAAAGGCAACAAAACGGGATTCCACAAAACTTCAAATCTAAACAGAAAGAGATTAAAAAATAAAGAATTTACAAAGCCACTAGAAAATACTTTTTAACATGACAGAAACAAGCTTCAAATATCAACATTAACCTTTAATATAAATTGATTAAATTCTCTACTCAAAAGACAGATTATCAGAATGAATAAAAATAATAACCCAAGTAGAAGAAGCTATCCATTTATCAAAAAAAAAAAAAAAAAAACTAAAAAAAAAGAAAGACGATTATATACATAAAATAGTATAGATATTATATTAATTGATAAAGAGATTAATTAAACCAGAGGATATAACAATTGTAAATATATAGAAATCCAACATTCACAATACAAATACTACTGTACCTAAAGAAAGAGATAGCAGTACAATAATAGTAAGGGACTTCAACACCCCACTCACAGCACTAGAAAAGATTATCAAGACACAAAATCAATAAAAAATATTGGACTTAACTTGGACTTTAGACCAAATACACCTAACAAATCTTTACAGGGTGTTCTGCCCAACAACTGCAAAATATGCATTCTTCTCATCAGCACATAAAACATTCTTCAAGATAGACAATGTGTTGGCCACAAAACAGGTATAAATACATTTTTAAAATATCAAAATCATATCCAGTATCTTTATAGACCACCATGGTTTAAAACTAGAAATCAATACCAAGGCAAACTATCTGTACAGTTCTAAAACTGTACAAATACATGGAAATTAAATAAGGCTTCTTGACAATCTTTGCATCAATAAAATTTAAGATAAAAATTTAAAAATTATTTAAGTGAATTAAAATTGGAAAACAATGCCAAAACCTTTGGGATACAGGAAAGTAATGCTAAGAAATAATTTATAGCATTAAATATCTATATCAAAAAAGTAGAAAGATCATAAATTAACAACTTAACTTCACACTTCAAGGAACTAGAAAAACAAGAACAAACCAAACCCAAAGTTATTAGAAAAATTTGTTTTTTCAAAAATGAGGCAGAGTTAAATGTAAGAAACGTGGGAGACCAAAATAAACAATGTAAAGATTCAATAAAACTATAAATTGATTCTTCAAAAAGACAAACAAAATTGACAAGCCATTAACTAGACTAACCAAGAACAAAAGAGAAAAGTTTCAAATAAACGAGATCAGAAATGGAAAAGGAGACACTGAAACTGATGCCACAGAAATACAAAAGATCATCAGAGACTATTATGAACAACAATACGCTTAACACTGTAGAAAGCCTGGAGGACATTGGTGAAATCCTGGAAACATACAATCTCCCAACCTTGAACCAGGAAAAAGTAGAAAACCTGAACAGGCCAATAATGAGTACTGAGATTGAATCAATAATAATAAGTCTACCAACAATAAAAAAGCGCAGAGCCAAATGAATTCACAGCTGAATTCCACTTTGTATTAGCTTTTAGTACAAAAAAATAAAAAAATAAAATAAAAAACTAATAACTAATACCAATCCTCCTGATGCTCTTCCAAAAATTCAAGGAAAATGGATACTCCTTAATTCATTCTATAGGTCTAATATCACCCAGGTACCAAAACTAGTCAAGGGCATGACAAATAAGAAAACTACAGGCCAATATTCCTGATGAACATAACAAACTGAATCTAACAGCACTTCAAAAAGATAATATACCATAATCATTGGGCTTTATACTAGGGATGTGAAGATAGTTCAACATATCATATTAATAAATGTAATACATCACATAAACAGAATAAAAGACCAAAACCATAAGATTATCTCAACAGATGCAAAGAAAGCATTTGATAAAATTCAGCATTCCTTCGTAATTAAGACTCACAAACTTGGCATAAAAGGAAGGTCAAATAGAGCAAGCCCATAGCCAACGTTATACTGAACAGCGAAAAGCTGAAATCTTTCTAAGAACTGGAACAAGATAAAGACTCATATTTGCCTCACTCCTACTTAACATAGTACAGAAAGTCCTACATAAAACAAAAACAAAATAAAACAAACAAAAAGAAAACCTCTTTGAAATGTATTCACATTCCAAGATTTTCAACTGTAAGTTTTCAACTATGGGCAATAGAAAACAAATAAGAGTTTCAATTGTAAGTTTTCAGCTAAAAATAATAGAGAATCTTCTCATAAACTTAAAATTTTATAAACATGGTGTTTATCATATGTTTCTGAAGATTTCTGAATACTTATTTAGCAAGGGCATCGCTAGCTACCTAGCTAGATATGAGAGAGAGAGAGAGAGAGCAGAGTCATTTTTGAATCACAGAACCTATATCAAGGAATCAAGGAGCATACAACTCTCCAATATCTTCTCAGTTTTATGGAAGTAAAAATTTTAGTGTAGGTTATGCTATGAAACATACATTTGTCTAGAGTTTTAGGAATAAAAAATTAATAACCATACCAAAAATGTTCTTTAGAATATATTTCAAATAACTGTGTTTTTAATAAAGTTGTTCATCATAAAAATAAAATATGTAATGTGCATTTAGGGTTACCAAATATTCCTTGGAAGTCAATTCATAAACAAAATTTAAAAATTTTAAGAGTAATTTGCAATGAGAGGAAAGAATGTATGCCTAATCCAATGATAAATTTATGAACCAAACATACATTTCTTATTAATGAATGGCAAATAATGAATAGCAAAATGCCTCCAATTACTGTTGTATGCTACATTGTCAGTTTTCATAATTGTTGTGGTGTACATGACTGTGTCTCCATTATGTCAGTTGTCTTCTTGCAATATAGAGCTTTCACTAATTAGCTATTTTTCTTTCATTATTTACCAGTGAATTTGAGTATATAATTGCCACTTATTTGACTGATTTTTCAATAAAATATAAACACATTTGGTGTCATTTTTTATGCCATCTCTTTTTTCTTTTTCTTTTCTTTCTTTTTACTTTTTGAGATGGAGTTTCATTCTTGTTGCCCAGGCTGGAGTGCAATGGCATGATCTCAGCTCACCACAACCTCTGCCTCCCGGGTTCAAGCGATTTTCCTGCCTCAGCCTCCTGAGTAGCTGGGATTACAGGCATGGGCCACTATGCCCAATTTATTTTGTATTTTTAATAGAGGAGTTTTTCCATATTGGTCAGGCTGGTATTGAACTCCCTACCTCAGGTGATCAGCCCTCCTCAGCCTCCCAAAGTGTTGGAATTACAGGAGTGAGCCTTCGCACAGGCTTTTTTTTTTTTTTTTTTTTTGAGACAGGGTCTCACTCTGTTGCCCAGGCTAGAGTGCAGTGGAGTGATCGTGGCTCACTGTAACCTCCATCTCCTAGGCTCAGGCGATCATCCCACCTCAGCCTCCCAAGTAGCTAAGAATTCACGAGCAAGCCATGATGCTCTTCTGTTCATTTATTTATTTTTATTTTTTGTTTTGTAGTGATGGGGTTTCACCATGTTGCCCAAGCTGGTCTCTAACTCCTGCGCCAAAGCTTCCCACCTCAGCCTCCCAAAGTACAAGGATTACAGAGGTGAGCCACTACTTTACACCTACAATATCACTTTTTAAATATCAATAACAAAAGGAAAATAAGCATATGAGTGGTTTACTTTTGTTTCCACTGAGAAGTTCTGACCTTTGATGGTAGCTCATGGGGAATATATGCACTGTGAACTACATAATGAACTGAACTCTTACTTATCCAAGGGAAACACCATTTTGCTTTAAAGAACTTTTTTTGTTTTTACTCATTTCCTAAATGCATTCTGCCTTGATAAATAGATGTTATAACAGGCAATGTTATCAATATATAATATAATTAGTTTTAGAAAACAAAAATAAAAATAAGACATTTCAAAATAAGTATGTCTAAAGATTGTATTGGGAAAAGTAAAGTTTCTAAAGCAATGCATTGGAGAAAAGACCTTAAGTTTCTTTAAAAATTAATGACAAAGTTTAGATTAAAATACTGTATATTTTCATATGCAAGGGAGCTTGCAGAAACTTAGATAAAAAATAGCATCCAATATAATTTTAAATATGACCATTTATCACCTTGACCAAAGACAACCAAATCAAGAGTAATTTTATAATACAGTTACCTAGTAATATGGAATTTTAATTAAAATTCATAAATTATCATAGAGTGGACTTTAGGATCAAGGATCATAGGAATACATAGAATTTGAAAATACTTAATGAACCCGTAATAAAACAGAGAAATAATTTTGCTGTGATTATGGAAATAAATATTATTTCTGTAATATTAAAATTTAATATTACACTACCTACTATTAACATATCACAAATTTTAGCTATAGTTGAGAATATTTAAAAGTGAGTATTTGAAAATAAAACATGACATTAATGTTGAATCTTTTATAAAACCATTCACTGTTACATTCAATTTCATTACAAATAAATTGTGTCTATATTTTTGTAGAAAAAACAAGGCTACAGAAAAACATGGTCTTCAATTTCAATGAAAGGACATTTTGCTGAGTAGAAAAACGCTCTTCCAAAATTCATGTCTATTTGGAACCTCAAAGTGACTGTAGCTGGACATAGGATCTTAACAGATATAATTAGTTAAGTTAAAATGAGGTCAGACTGCATTAGTTTGTGACAGATGTCCTTAGAAGAAGGTCATGTCAAGACACAGAGAAATACATGAGGAGACCATATTACAGCAGAATCAGAATTAGAGTGATGTGTCTACAAGCTGAGAGATGACAAGATTTGCCTCCTCCCCCCAAAAAAAACTACCAAAAGCTGGAAACAATAAAAAAACTTTCCCTAGAGTCTTCATAGAAAGCATGGACATGCTAATACTTTGATTTCAGACTTCTAAATTTCTGTTGTTGTAAACCATGTAGTTTATAAAAATTTGTTATACCAGCCCCAGAAAAATAATTTACCCTTTAAACAGTATTAAGAAACTACAAGTTGTCTCTTAAATTTTATTAAAATGGTAATTAAACAATATCAGCTTCACAACTTTGAAAAATATAGCCATATTACATAATGAAGGTACTGATTCAACTTAGCAATTCATTATTTAACAACATAACATGTGATACTGGTTTTGAAAATAATTCACTGAAAAAGTTTGGATATCTGTTTGCATTGTAATGGACTACGGATGCTTTCCTTCTATTTTAAGTATGCTGATTTTTACCATAAATGATTTTTTAAATTTTGTCAACATTTTTCCTGAAATTTTGGGGATGATAAATCAAAGCATGGAAATTAAGCAATATGCTTCTGAATGACAAGTGGTCAATGAAGAAATTAAGAAGGAAATTGAAAATGTCTTGAAACAAATGATTATAGAAACACAATACACCAAAACCTATGGGATATAGCCAATGCAGTAGTCAGAGGGAAGTTTATAGCTATGAGTGCCTATATCTTAAAAAGAGGAAAATCTTCAAATTAATAATATAGCAATGCACTTTAAAGAACTAGAAAAGCAAGGTAAAACCAAATCAAAATTAGTAGAATAAAAGAAATAATAAAAATCAGAGCAGAAAGTAATGAAATTGAAATGAGGAAAACAATAAAAAAAAACAATAAAACATTAAGTTGGGTTTTTGAAAAAAAAAATTGACAAATTTTTATCCAGACTAAGAAATAAAGAAAGAGATCCAAACAAAATCAGAAATGAAAAATAAGACACTATAACTGATACTGCAGAAATTCAAAGAATCATTAGTGGCCATTAGGAGCAACGATACACCAATGAATTGGAAAATCTAGGAGAAAGAAACAAATCCCAAGATAAACAAAACTGCCAAGATTAAATCATAAAAACAATCCAAAACCTGAAAAGTAATGAGATGAAGCTATAAAGTCTCCTGGTAAAGAAAAGCCTGAAACACAGTGGGTTAACTGCTAAATTCTATCAAACATTTAAAGAAGAACTAACACAAATCTTACTCAAACTATTCTGAAAAACAAAGAAGATGGGAGTACTATCAAACTCCTTCTATGAGGCCAACATTACTCTGATACCAAAACCAAACGAAGACACGCTTAAAAAAAAAAGAAAAAGAAAAAAGAAAACAACAAGTCAGCATCTATGAAGAATATTGATGCAAAAATCCTCAACAAGATACCAGCAAATCTAATATAACACGACATTATAAAGATTATTCATCATGATCAAGTGGAATTTATATTTGGGATGCAAGATGCAAGGATGAGTCAACATACACTAATCAGTCAACCTGATACATCATAGCAACGAAATAAAGAATAAAAAAAATATGATCACATGAATTGATGTTGAAAAAGCATTTGATAAAATTTAATGGCTCTTCATGATGGAAAGCCCTTAAAAAATGGATATAGAAGGAACATACCTCAACATAATAAAAGTCATATTTGACAGATCCACAGCTAGCATATTTATTAGGGAAAATACTAAAAGGCTTTTCTCTAAGATTTGGAACACAACAAAGATACCCACTGTTAACATTGTTATTCAACATAGTACTGGAAGCTTTTGCAGTAAGAAAAGAAAAAGATATGAAGGGCATTCAAATTTGAAAGGAAGAAGTCAAATTATCTTTGTTTGCAGATGATATGATCTTATATTTCAAAAAACCTAAAGACTTCACAAGAAAACTATTAACACTGATAAACAATTTCAGCAAAGTTGAATTTGGATACAGTTCAACATACAAAATAAGCAAACAAAAATCAATAGCCTTTCTGTATGTCAACAATGAAGAATGTGAAAAGGAAATAAAAAATCCCATTTACAATAGCCACATATAAAATTAAATACCTAAAAATTAACTCAAGAAGTGAAAGATCTCTATAATAAAAACTATAAAACACAGATGCATGAAATTGAAGAAGACACCATAAAATAGAAGAATATTCTATGTTAATGGACTGAAAGAATCAATGTTGTTAAAATGTCCGTACTCCCCAGAGCAATCTACAGATTCATTTGATCCTGGGAGGCCGAGGTTGCACTGACGAAGGTCATGCCACTGCTCTCCAGCCTGGGCAACACAGTGAAAGCCTATCAAAAAAAAAAAAAAAAAAAAAAAAAAAAAAAAAAAAAAAAAAAAAAAATTCAGTGAGATATCATCTCACCAAGAGTTAAAAAGGATTATATCAAATACACAGGCAATAACAAATGTTGACAAGGTTGTGGAGCAAAGGAACCTTGTACAATTTGGCAGAAATGTAAATTAGCACAACCACTATGGAGAACAGTTTGGAGGTTTCTCACAATCCTAAAAATTAAGCTATCATACGATCCAGCAATCCTACTGCTTGGTTGATTCACAAAAGAAAGGAAATCAGTATATCAAAGAGATATTTGCACTCCCATGTTTGTTGCAGCACTTTTTACAATAGCTACAATATGGAGCAACCTAAGTATCCCTCAACAGATGATCAAATAAAGAAAATGTGGTACATACACACCATGGAGTAGTATTCAGCCATTCAAAATAATGAGACCCAGTCATTTGCAACAACATGGATGGAACTGAAGTTCACTATCTTAAGTGAAATAATCCAGGCACAGAAAAATAAATATTGAGTATTTTCGCTTATTTGTGGGATCTAGAAATCAAATCAATTAAACTCATGGATATGAAGTGTAGGATAGTTACCATAGTCTGAAAGGGTAGGCGGGGATTGTTCATGGGCACATAAAAACAGAAAGCATAAAGACCTACCATTTGATAGCACAATAGGGTGACTATGGGTAATAATAAATTGTATACTTTAAAAAAACTTGAAGAATGTAATTGGATTATTTGTGACTCAAAGAATAAATCCTTAAGGAGATGGATACCCCATTCTCCATGATGTGCTTATTTTGCATTGCATGTCTGTATCAAAGGATTTCGTGTATACCGTAAATATATACACCTTCCATTTACCTTCAAAAATTAAAAAAAAAGACCAGCTAATATTTGTCAAGTGTTGAGGTATATTTATCTTATTTAAGGAAGCTTTACTAGATAAATTTGATCTAAATGAAGAGACATTTTTACTTCTAAATTGATATACTGTATGTTCCTTCTACCATAAAATCAATATTGTGTAGCAGAGTGCTTGGGGCACATAGGCCTGAAGTGTTAAACCACATTCCTGTGTGGGTATCTGAATCCCAGATTCTGCAACTGTGAAGTAATCTACAGAATCTGGGATATGCAAACTATGTTATACAGAACTGCCTTGAAGACAAGCTATGTTAACATCATGTTAAACACACACTTGAATTAGGATCCTATGACCATTGCTGTGGAGGAAATGTTATCTCTGTTGAAGAAGTGAAAGAAACTGAACTACATAAACCCCAAATGGCCAACATTGAGTTGTCAGAATTTTTGAGGAAATAGTAACTTGAATGTTTCAAAATATATTTAATTGGTAAATGTCATGTTTGCCTAAGGAGTAGTTAGAAAATTCCAACCAGTAACTAGTTTCATGATTTTGGAATAATCTTCTATTATTTCTGAATCTTCTCTTTCTTCTATGAATTACATGAAGTTTGAGGTAAATAAATGTCTTCCAAATCTATCATTCTTTATCCTATAGGAAGAATGTTGTAACTTTAAATAATTTCAAACAATAATATCTGTAACCAATCCATATTTAACTTATGCCTGAATAATGTGGTTTTCTCAACTTCATTCAATGTAATAAATGGTAATTCAGAGGAAAAATGACAGACTGAAAAACAGAGTTAAAAAAAACCACTGACCTTTACATAATTATGCTAACAACAATAGCAAAGGCTTAGTTCTATAAATTCATATCAGAAAGAGTAGTAAAACATGTTTGTTTCTAAATATTTTCTTTTGAAAGCTGGCAGGATGCACTTGCATTGAATAGGAAAATAAATAATTTTCTGCTAGGAAATGTCTGGTACACATTGCTAACAGAGGTTCTTGAGATAGGCATCTTGCTTAGAATTAAAAGTACTAATACTTGTGCAACAGTTCCCATGTACCAGGAAGTCCAAGGATTGATGAAGAGAACAAAAATATTTTTCATCAATATTTCTATTTTTATGGACTCATCAATTACAAGTTGAATTATAAAAGAAATTATTTTGAAGGTTAACAATAATCAAATATGAGCAATTCCACATGGTTCATAGATAGATATTTATTATTCAAACATATGAATGCACACATGCATATGCAGAACTCCAGTAAGGCATTAGTTATTTCTCAATTGATTCTTGGATAACAAAGTGTAATCTCAGGATCAAAACTCTGTGCTGAAAATTGTAGCAACTTCTTCTTGAAATAAGGAAAAATACTCATCTTGAAAGAGAAAAATAACAGTTTTCAAAGTCAACATGTATAGTTCCTGCACTTTTTATTAATTGGCCCTACACCTCTGAATAAGATATCACTTTTGGTGCATTTCGGGTCATAATGTGCTGAGAATTAGAGAGGATTGAGAAGGTACACTCATCAGATGTATCTGGTTGGTGCCAAAGTAACTGAGGTTTTTGCCATTACTTTAGTACCAACCTATTATCATTACTTGACGGTCTTTCAACAGTGGCCAGATAAGAATTCTAACGAAGTAAAGAGGCACTGACCAGCCTGTCGACATCTGTGATATTCGATTCTTGCAAAATTACACTTTTTGAATCTCTTTAGTTTATGTAAATTGCTTTCTCAACAACTTAATAAACTAGAGCCCCTCTACTCCTCAGCTTTCAGCTTTCATTGCTTCCTCCATCATCTTAGAACTCCTGTCATCATTTGCCACAGATATGCTACTGACCACCCTCTCTTCATAGAAACAATCTTTGTCTGAGAAAGTTATAGGAATTAGGCAAACGTACTTCATTCATTGATGTTGAGAGCGACACATTTTTTTTCCTTTTTTTCCCCCATTTATTTATTTTATTGCATTTTAGGTTTTGGGGTACATGTGAAGAACATGCAAAATTGTTGCATAGGAACACACGTGGCAGTGTGATTTGCTGCCTTCCTCCCCATCACCTACATCTGGCATTTCTCCCCTTGCTATCTCTCCCCAGCTTCCCACCCCTCACCGTCCCTCCCCTATTTCCCCCCAACTGACCCCAGTGTGTAGTGCTCCCCTCCCTGTGTCCATGTGTTCTCATTGTTCAACACCCACCTATGAGTGAGAACATGTGGTGTTTGATCTTCTGCTCTTCTGTCAGTTTGCTGAGAATGATGGTTTCCAGGTTCATCCATGTCCCTACAAAGGACCCAAACTCAAGGCAGGGCAGGGAGGTGACAGTAGAGGGAATGTTTAAACTTTCATGTAAACCGAGGTAAAAATATCAGTTTTTGATGTATTAAAATTTTTAGGTCTATAATTTATATACCACTTTCTATTTGTGATGTCTAAACTATATACCTTCTTTCTTAATTCAGAGTCAGCTGCTTCAGTAGCAGACACTGCAATTTTACAAAAACCTTTCCTAAGTCATACTTTCTTCAATATTGGTTTCCTGAAAGCAATATGACCAACATCAACCTTTTAATATGTAAAGATGATCCTACTGTTACAACTGTATAACGTATGGGTCTATGGATATAAATACTTAAGAAAAATTTTAGATCTTCAAGTTCTACTTCCTTTTTGTATCCCATGGAATATTAATCATCTACTCTCTAGTGAAGCAGAGTCATTTAGAATCTTTGGGTTTACTTTATAATTTCTATAAAATCATAAAACTGCCAGTCAAACTATCAGCTGTTTATTTATGGATCAATACAGTTGTGTAGTGCAATAACTTTAAAGTTGCTGGCAAATGAGGAAATGGTGATGAGCCTAGTATTGATTGACTCATGTCACAAGCTGTCATGGAAGAAAAGTGAGCTAAAATTATGTGAAAATAGAAGGTTCCCAAGGAAAGGAAATCATAATCTTACTTTTTTTCTGAGTTATTTCTCAGTAACACTCTGAAAACTAATCAATGTCCTGGCTACAAGGACAAACTTGCAGAGGTAAAAGCAGGATGGTGATGAGAGTATGGATAAGTATTTTTAAAACACTGTGACTGCAAGTAGGGCATTATACATGAGCATGTAAGGAAAAAATAGGAATTACAGAACAAACTCTAGTTTATAAATGATTAAAAATGACAAGTGTAAAAAGAAAGTTTCCTATTTATTTTCCTCAAGCCCCAAGAATTATGTGAAAATTGATTTATTTAAACTGAAAAAATTTCAACATTAGTAGCTGGTCATTGAGTTTCCATGCTATAATCCAGCCTCAAGGAGATGCCACAGGAAGGACTTGATAGGTTTCTCATCCATCTTTGTTAGTTTCACAGCTCCAGAAAGCCTCAATATTACTTCCTTGGTAATGCTTAACCCTCCTTTTTCTCCCAGAATGTCTAAATACATTATAAAGTGGTGTGTCTAGTTCCCCCAGAATCACCTCGTTACTGATCCCTCCTGTTCTTTTTCTGTATTATTCCATTCTGTGTTACTCTAAAGAAGCACATGAGGCTGGGTAATGTATAAACAAAAGTGGTTTATTTTGGCTCAGAGTGCTACAGGCTCCATGGATATGTGGTGCTGGCATCTGCTTCTGGTGAGGGCTTCAGGAAGCTTCCAACCACAGTGGAAGGTGAAGGAGGAGCTGGCATATCACATAGTGAACATGAGAACAAGAGAGAAAGAAAGGGGGTGGTGTAACAATCTTTTAAACAACCAGGTCTAGCGTGAACTCAAAGTGAGGACTCACCCATTACCAGAGAATGGCAGCAAGCTATTCTTGATGGATCTGGCCCCATGACACAAACACCTCCCATCAGGCCCCACCTCCAACAATAGGGACTAAATTTCAATATGAGCTTTGGAGGGGACAAACCTCCAAGCCATATCAGTGTAGATAAGTCATAAAGTTGGGTGTCTAGTTATCCAGAATCACCTGATTACTGATCCCTCCTGTTCTGTGTGGACCTGGATAAAGATAAAAGACTATGGGCTTATAAAAAGATTACGCTACCTATAATTAAAAACAGGAAAAAAATGGCTCTCACTAATGTTCCATGCTCATTAGTAAGTCTTGCTTTTCCATAAAGAGATGGCTAATTTTGTTTTTTCCTCCTATGTAATGATTCACTTATACCAACACCACCTCTAACTCTTAATTGAAGGTAAAATTTCCCTGTGACTCAATCAAGGTGGTGGATCTTAAAGTTCCTGGAAGACAACTTTCTGGATTTGATCTCTGCAGCAGTAATGTGCAGAGCAGAGACATCATCTTTCTAGCATACAAATGATTTCACTAATTATTTAAATCTAACCTCCAGTTGGCACACATGAGTATGCTCTGGAGATTCTCCTCTGACTTGTTGTTTCCAAACTATCCTCTCTTATGCCAGGTGAAATTTGAAATGTCTCCATCCATTCAAATTCAAATAAAAGATATCACTTTCTTTTCCTGATAAACAGATTTTTATCACATTAGTATTTAAATATGGATTTGGTCTCTTAGCAAGATGAGATGTGT
>NW_016107359.1:6934259-6944534 GCF_001604975.1 Cebus imitator
ACTTTTACCCATTTTTCCACATCAGACTTTTTAAATTCTCGTTTGAAAAATTCAAAAAGATTTTGTTTACTATACACTAATTTTAACTGTTTCTTATAAATACGGTTAAACTTACATTTATCGCATGCAACAAGTAAGGTTGTTGCTCTTTCTTGAGTGTAAGGATGTAACTGTAGATTGAGGGGTCACAGATAAATATTTTGACAACTTCCTGCTATATGGAAAACACACGAGTTTTCAGAAAAGACATAAATTTTATTCTCAGTGAATGTGCGCGGTATTTGTGTGTGTATACTTCATTGTTTCAAAGTAACTCCATTCATTCCGTAGCACATATACATAAATGACACTGTATTAAATTCCTGCATGTCTGCCTAGTTCTATACTTTTTGAGAACCCATATAACCTCTATTAGTAATTTCATACATTAACACCAGGAGATATAAAAATAGTGCATGTGTTTATTTATTTATTTGTTTTTGTGATAGTGGATACATTTTATTCTCTGGCCCAGAACTCACTTGCCTGATTTGCCTAATTTCTCCCTCATTTTCCCCATATTCTGACAACTGTCTCTTTCAAGCTCTAACCATATGAGTCCTGAACAACTTCTCTCTCTTACATAATCCTGATACTGGCTATGACAGATTAGATCATTGTTTTCTTGATATTTTGCCATATAGGAGACAATAGTTTTAAAATATAAACTATTGAACTTGGAAACCCTATCGCTCTGTGAAGAGAAAGGTTATGTTGGCTAAGAGAATTACATCTGTGTACTGAGGTCATGACAGTATCCAAGGTCCAACGTTTAGTTAATGCTGAGGCCTAGCAGCAATAACACTCTCCCTGCAGCTGGGTTTTTGACTCCTCCGTCAATTCTATAATGCAGTTTTGCTTCTTGTGGCCCCAATTGTTCTGAATTGGATTTTAATCACTTACAAAGCAACATGCTTTTTTCAGGTGTTAGATGCTGGATAAAATATGTTTACCCCATGAGGACCAGTACTCTGTTTGAAACAAGGAGTAAGCAATTTTTTTTTTTTTTGTCTTTGGACCTTATAAGAACAACAAGAAAAACTACTTGGAAAAATCAATCTACTGTAAAGAATTACTCAAATGCTGGTTAATTTTATTTAATATAAACTGAAAGAAAAAAAAAGCAACAAAAATATGACTTCAGTTGACACCAATATCTCTTGGACTTCTTTTTACCTTTCATGTCACATTTTCTCAATCTCCTTGCTACCTCCTCTTTTCCTACTTCTCCCTTAAAAAATAGATTCGTCAGTGTACTAATTTCCCTTCTCTTCCACCCACCAGCAGGAAACCTTGCTATTCAAATCATGGTCTGTGGACTAGCATAGGCCTAATTTTTGAAGTTGTCAGAAATGTGAATTTCAGGCTTCACTCAATCCTGCTGAATCTGAATTTCCCACTTAATAGGTGCTGCCCAAGAAAACAGACCTGCTCTTTAGAAGGCCTACCTTTTAGAAGAATTTCAGTGACCAAATGTGTGTTCTGCCCTCGAAATGTGTGTCTGGTTACCAGATCTCTCTCCTGGGCTCCTCTGGATTGTCCACTTAGAGAAGTCCACAGTCTGACTTCTCTTTTCCCAAATATGTTCCTCCTCCTTTGGGCAACCAACAAAAGATAGGCCCTCTTCAGAATCTTTTGCCATAGAGCTTTCATTTAACCACATACTCCTGAGCTAAATGGTTGCTTTGGGGCAAGTCAGGGCTAATAATTAGCTGATGGGCACTGGTCTCGCGGACCCATTGTTCCACTGCTCTCTCCTTGGAGTTCTCAGTGCTATCATCCTCTCATTATATATTTTGAATATCATCCATCAAGTTACTTTTGATGAGTAACGCTTCTAACTTTGTCTCCTCCAAAGTGAGTTTCAAAATGTACAAACATTTTAATAAATACATTATATTAAGTATTAATCATTGTATTCGTTAATAACACATTACAAATACAAATGGTTAATAGATACTTTAAAAAATCTTTCAGAGTAAAATGTTGGTAAAATAGAAAAACAGGGTTAACTCATCTAGAAGGTGCACCCTCTTTGCTAAGATATAACATTTAAAATAGAAACTGTCCCTGTCCACTGAGATAATCAAGTAGTAAGGCAGAACTAGCCAACATCTCAATCCTGTATTGCCTGCTCATAATATGTAAGAAGCCCATTTTTATTTCTTAACATATGTATATATTTGCTTTTTGTTTTATTTTGGTTCTATGTTGCCACAACTAATCCTAGCAAGTGTTCAGGAAAGCTGTCTGTGAGGAGAAACAATTTAAGCTCAGACCTAAACATCAAGAAGGAAGCTTCCTTATAAAGAACTACACAATTTATATTTTACACATCAAGTATTTACTATATGGAACAGGGAATATTGGGAGATGGAATTACAGAGGGAAGTAAAGACCAGGTAGGTCAAGTTTAGAAATTTGGATTTTATTCTTCAGATGGCTTATGAAGAATAAATTTATTTCTCACAGTTTTAGTGGCTGGGCAGTCCAATATCGAGTTACTGGCAGATTCAATATCTATTGAGGGCCTGTTTTCTCATAGATGACCCCTTCTTGCTGTGTCCCTAGGTGGTGGCAAAGATAATGAGCTCCCTTGGGTGTTGTTTTGTTTGAGATGGAGTCTCCCTGTGACTTCCAGGCTGGAGTGTGATGTGAGATCTTGGCTCACTGCAACCTCTGCCTCCCAGGTTCAAGCAATTCTCCTCTCTCAACCTCATGAGTAGCTGGGACTACAGGGACACGCCACCACACTCGGCTAATTTTTATAGAGACAGTGTGTCACCATATTGGCCAGGCTGTTCTCAAACTCCTGACCTCAAGTGATCTGCCCTTCTCAGCCTCTCAAAGTGCTGGGATTATAGATATGAGCCACCTCACCTGGCCCACTTGGGTCTTTTTTTTATAAGGACTCTAATCCCATTCATAACAGCTCCACTGTCTTGATACAGTCACTTCCCCAAAGCTGTGCCTCTTTTTACTATCACACTGGGGACTAGGTTTCAACACATGGATTTTAGGGAGTACAAACATTCATACCATAGTACCAGGACACCATTTATATAGACATTGATAGACTTTAAGTAGAACATGACATAATACATGCTTATTAAAACTCACTTTTCTATGTGACAATATCACTGAGGTGAATGATTAAGAATGAAAACTGGAAAGTATATGAGGAAATAGTTGCAATAGTCGATAGAAAGACTGTGAAAGTAGAATGAAGTAAAAATAATTGGTGACACATTTGGGTTTAGAATTTATAGCTCTGCCGATATATTGAACATACGTGAAATTTCTAAGAAAGGTGGTATGTTTATTGTTACAGACACTTCTTTATATTTATGCTTACATTTGCTGAAAGTTCTCAAGCTCCTTTTGTATTAGAGGCCTTATTTCTCAGCTTTGTAGACTTCATGCATTATGTTTTTTTAATTTATTCGTTTCTTTAAGTGTAACTGCACAAATCCTCACAGAGTTCTTCACCTTCCACAATTGCTCAACAAATATGTTACATTAAAAATTAAGTTAATGAAAGAACATATAAAGTTTAATGTGATTTGCATTTTGTTAATGTAACCTGAAAATCTTTATAGAAGAAGCATTTGATAATCCTAATATCAGGGCTTACGTTTACGTTGCTTACAGAAAAAGCAAATCATGGAAAGGTAAGTGCTTTAGCACAAGAATGTGAACATATTCTACTGGTATTCTCTGTAAATGCCTGTGAATCTCTGCATAAGCTGAGAGAGGAGATACAGTCCTCCTTATTATCAGATAGAAAACCCCATTAAAAAAAAATAGGGCTTGAGTCACTGGCCTGTAGAAGAAAGAAGAAAATAAAGAAAACCAGAGCCAATAAGAAAATCAGACCCGAGAGGCCAGTGTGAAAAAGAGAAAAAGAGAAGTCCTAAAGATGAGGACTCACCAACCATCTCATGACATGAGATCAGGTGAGAGGTGGAAAAATTAGATTCAAATATCTTCAAATGTCACTATAAATGAACATTAGGCTTGGAGGGAAATGAATATAATTGGCTTTTCTAAAATGAGCAAACACCTGGAAACAGGAGGACAAAATGCAGGCAATCACAAAGAATTTTAAAAACTTTATCAAAGCTTATTTTATGTTTAGTTCATTAATAGTTTAATAAACACTATGATAGGTGACATGACATTAGTCAATTAAAACTTCATTATGACATTAATAACAAGCAACGTAGGCTTACAGTATAAAAGTGTGCACTAATTGTATACAAGACTCTGTCTTCCTTCCTATGTATTTATTCTATATCTCATGAGTCTCTATTTTTTTTTTTTTTTTTTTTTTTCAACTGTTTTTTTTTTATTTTTTTTTTTAATTTTTTTTTTTTTTTTTTTTTTTTTTGTGATCTTCAAAGGGTGGAATTACGTGGAAAGGAAGACTATTTTCTATCAGGGAAGATTCAGAGCAGGGAGCAACTACCATGAGAGACACTGCAGTTTTTCAAGAGGTCAAGCTGACTTTTTTCTACACAGATCATTATTTAGAGCATGATAACAAAGTGTACAGCAGCGTGGCTCTTTACTTAGGCCAATAAGGTAAAGTCAACCTGGACCGAAGCCATCCTCTGCCATTTGCTAGCAGTGTGTCACTGGAAAATTTTATTAAATTATATGATCACAATTTCCTCATTTGTAAAATAAGTATAGTAATAAAACTTAATTAGTAGTAATATTGTAAAGAGATATTAACTATACAGTAGAAGCACAATAAATACTAACTTCTATTATATCATCTCTTATTGAATACATTTTTTTGAACACGCATTAGAATGAGTGAATATAAGTGATACCATAAAACTCCAAGTGATCCAGACCTAAAGGAACTGCATATATTTCATAATGTAGGAATTAGTAGAGATCAGAAATAATTCTTTATTTGCAACTTCTTCCAAAATAGAATGAGAAAAAAAAAAAAAAAAAAAAAAAAAAAAAAAAAAGGATACTACAATCTCATCTGTGTTACAAAAAAAATAACAACAGAAACAAAAACAGATAGAATACAAAGCATAGCTTAAAAGTGTATACAACATGCTGTGTAGACAAGATAATAAATAAAATCAAGAAAGGACTTTTATAAGAGTAGAATACCACATACACCTTTGGAGTGCGATAAGCACATGACCAAAGATAAATTCAATTTTTTAAAAAAATGTGCAGTTTAAAAGAAGATGAAATTAGTTATGTTGTAACAGGTTGCTCAATTGACCAATCCAAATCACATTGCATTTTCTTAATTCTGTTTAAATATCTACATGAGTGTACATGTAGAACTTGAATATAATTTAATGCATAACAGAAAATATAAAATTATTTTTCTGTAAGTAAAATATAGGAATAAAGAAAAGTATAGTGATTCTATTATATATTACCAACTTTTCATTTTCACAACACTAGTGATACTCTAATGAAGTGACTAAATTATATTTTAAGGAAGATAATTATAATAAGAGTATTATATGTAATAATTATTTTCTTTAATAAACAAAATGTTTTGGCCACAGAAAGTATCATTAACCACAAATAATGGAATATTCTTATAATTTCTACTGCTGAATGACTTTATTTATTTAGCATTTTATAGATTCCATTATTGGAGCCACGTATAAAGAATGGTCTCTGAGATATTTATTGTGTTTTGAGTAAATAAAAGTTATTTTTTTAACACTCTTCAAGTAAGTTGTGGCATTTTGTTGTAATTTTAGCGGCTATATTCCCAGATCTTGCTGGGCTGTCACAAAACTGAGGTTAAATGAATCCCAAATGAGTGGGCACCTGCAGGCCCATGACACAGACAGGATTGTGAGATATGTCTAATTAATCATCTGAGTCTAATTCTCCTTCAGGTATTACGTGGCAGGTATGTGTCACCAGAGTAAAATCATCCAGTAGACAAGATGGATATTAAAATTAATATGTATCTTGTTAGTATTTTTCTTTGGGATTGAATGCAATATTGCAATTTATTGAATGCATACTTGAATTCTTATGAACTAGTAACATTTCTTACATTTAAGTTGAATTACTTTTTACTTTTTCTTCAAATATGATAAAGAAAGCAACGATCACAAAAATTGCTAAGCCGGGGACCCTCTGTTTTCTTAAACTACGTGGATTTCCAAAAATAGCAAGGGTTAGGTGGCCCCATTTTGTTTGTTTGTTTGTTTTGTTTTGAGACAGAGTCTCACTCTGTCTCCAGGCTGGAGTGCATTGGTGCGATCTTGGCTCACTGCAACCTCTGCCTCCCAAGTTCAAGGGATTTTGCTGCCTCAGCCTCCTGAATAGCTGGGATTAAAGGTGCATGCCACAATGCCGGGCTTTGTATTTTTGGTAGAGACGGGGTTTCACCATGTTGGTCAGGCTGGTCTCAAACTCCTGACCTCGTGATCCGCCCACCTCAGCCTCCCAAAGTGCTGGGATTACAGGCATGAACCACTGCACCCGACCTCCATTTTAAAAATAATTCTGCAGATCAATGTACATCAGGGGAAATGCTAATTGTTTTCACATGATAATTGTAGTTTCTTAGTCCATTTGGACTGCTATTACAAAATATCTTAGACTGGGTAATTTATAAACAACAGAAATTTATTGTTCAGGGTTCTGGTGGCTGGGGCTTCATATTCAAGGGGCCAGCAGATCCAATGTCTGGTGAGGGCCTGTGCTCTGCTTCAAAGATGGTGTGTTTTCTCTGTTCCTTCACATGGTGGAAGGGGCAAACAAGCTCCCTCAAGCCTCTTTTAGAAGAGCACTAATCTCATTCATGAGGACATAGACCTTATAGCCTAATCACCCATCTCTTAATACTATCACGTTGGAGATAAAGTTTCAACATCTAAATTTTGGGAAGACACAAACATTTAGATCTTAGAAAGTAAAAACCTATATATGAGTTCTCTTAAAATTTAAAAGGACTTTTACACAAAGTTTCTTACCGGTTCCTCAAAAAGTACTGCCAGACAGAGCACACAGATGCTATTTTTATCATTTATAGAAAAAGAAACTGGCACTTAACATTATTTATGAGATATGCCAGGGAATATAGTCAGCCATTGTTTGAGCCTGAACTCAAGCCTGCAGCTCCTTTTCAGACTGTAGCTCAAGGCAGAGCATTTTAAAATATAACAGCTTGGACCCTGAAGTCACAGAGTTCTGCATTTGAGTCCCAGATTCTAGGGCATACATTACCACCTCTTCTAGTCTCCATTGTCTTATCTGTAATAAGGAATTTATAATACCAAAATTTTGAAACTTAGGGTGGAAATTACGTGATATAAAGTAACAGTAGCAGTTCCTTGCTAATACTTAATTGTGCGTATGGTTTGTTTATGTGTTTTAACTTCAACATCCTCCCCACACCACACTGATGTTCTCTGATGGTTTTATTAAAATTTCATCAAAGCAAGAATTTACTAGATGTATATCCATGAAATGAGACGGAAAGCCCAAATTTGCATACTAAGTACTCTGATTTAGCTTTCTAGAATATATAGTAGTGCAAAAGGCAAAAGAATAGCTGGAAGACCTAGAGTCTAACATCCGTTCTGGTTACAGCATATGCTGGTTAATTTTATGGGTCAAAAATTGGTTAAGCCATGGGACTCAGTCTTTGTTCAAATGCCAGTCTAGATGTTTCTGTGAAGGTATTTTTGAGATATGATTAACATTTTAATGAGTAGAATTTGAGTAAAGCAGATTACCTCTATAATGTGGGTAGACTTCATCCAATCAATTGAGGGACTTAAGAGAAAAGACTGAGGTTCCCCAGGGAAAAAGGAATTCTGCCTTTAGACTGCCTTCAGACATGAGACTGCAACATTAAACATTTCCTGGGCCTACAGCTTGCTGCCCTGCCCTGCGGATTTCAAGCTTGCCATCCCCAATAGCATAAACCAATTACTTAAAATAAAATTCTTTCTCTCTTTCTACACACACACACGCGCGCGCGCGCACACACACACACGTACCTGTCCTGTTGGTTCTATTTCTCTAAACAAACCCAAGTAATTTTACTGTCATTTTCTTTCCCAGAGCTTCTAGTCAAATCAAACAGTACGTTTGGAGAGGCATACTTGAAAATACACATATAATCCATTTCTACACTAGACTTTCTTTCCTAAAAAAAAATTACATCATTTCCCATTATGGTAATTTTTCAAAGTCTCCTCCATTCTCTTTAATTTCAGCTGATGAATTTATTTCCAGCCCCAAAAGGAAGAACACAGAGAAACAAACCAACAAATACAGAAGCATTCAGGAAAGAAATTCCGCAAGTTCCCCACACCAGATTGAAGCAAACCATGTGCATCTTTACCTGCATCTGTCTTCCCTCCTGTAACCAAGCAGGTGCACCCTTGTCCTGTATATCCAGCCAGTCCTCTACTCTTGACAACTTGGAACTGGAAACTACAGTAATGCTCTCCTCCATATTCTGCATCGTTAGTATTTCCATCTCTACGGATTGTTTTTTCAAAACAAACATTTGTTAACATATTTTCCCTGTGAAAAATAATAAAAACATTTCCTTCATACCACATGCCACTCTATCTACTGCTTCATTCCTCCTTTCCCTTTACAGTAAAATTATTTTAAAAAGTTGTTTAAATCAGCTCTTTCCATTTACTCTCCTTCCATCTCCCATTGAACTCATTCCAATATTGATTTCTTGCCTCCAAGTCCCCAGCCTGTTCTCCACATAACAGCCGGAAAGAGTCTTTCAGAAGGTAGCTCAGGTTGCATCACTTCTCAGTTAGAGATTCTCCACTGTGAAGAGTACAAGCATGGTCCTCCTGGCTGGCCTTGTGTGATCTGGCTGTTTCTTCTTCTCTCTGTTTCACTCTCCCATTGCTCTCAACACCTTACTACGCTCCAAATACTGTAGCCATGCTCTGACCGTAAGTCATTCACACTTGCTGTTCCACTACCTTAAATCCTTTTCACCCGGGTATCTTCAGGCCTAACACCTTTCTGATCTCTGCTCAAAGTTTGCATAATTAAAAGGGTCATCCCTTATCACTTGTCACTAGAGCAATCTTCATTCCATCCCTCATATTCCCTATCCTTTTAACCTATTTCATTTTCTCCATAGCACCCAAAATCATTGGACAACTTATATATTTATTATTTATTTGTTTATTGTGTTCCACTACAAGTTTGTTGAGTTCCATTAGGGCAATTGCTTTGACTCTTTCTTTTCTTTTTTGAGATGGAGTCTCACTCTGTCACCCAGGCTGGAGTGCAGTGGCACAATCTCGCCTCACTGCAGCCTCAACCTCCTGGGCTCAAGCAGTCCTCCTGCCTCAGCCTCCCGAGTAGCTGAGACTACAGGTGCCTACCACTATGCCCAGCTAATTTTTGTACATTTAGTAGATATAGGATTTCACCATGTTGGCTACAGTGACCTCAAACTCCTGATCTCAAGTGATCCACCCACCTCAGCATCCCAAAGTGCTGGGGTTACAGGCATGAACCACTGTGCTTGGCTGACTCTTTTTATTAATACTCTAATCTGAGCACCTAGAACAAGTCGTAGCATCCAATAAACATTTCTTGAGTAAAAATGTGAAGATTTTATTCCTTTAGCTTGCGCCATGATCTCCGTCACTCAGTAGGATCTAATCTTGATATTCTTCTACAAATTACACTGTACAAACTATGCCATCTCCTCTTTCAGGTAGATTATATATGCTGCAGCCTCCACCCATGTGAATGACCTTTTTCTTCTCTATGAACTCTCTCTGCAGTGACACTCAGCATATAACAATCAATGAGAGCTTTTCTTCAATGCTATCAGGGAGTAACTCCTTCACTGCTTTTATTATTTTTGTACCCCTTGCAATTATTTTATTTCTTTGTAAATCACAATGCAGTTTGATTCATCATTTTCATGATGCCAAATTCCATGTCTTGCTTAAGCAGTTTTTGTTTCATTGAGTTTTCTCTACTTTTTGATGCATTTTCAGTTTTAAAATGTTTGCTCCTATCATCACTGATTTTCTTTCTGCTTGATTTAGATTGAGTTTATTCTTTTTTTCCAAGTCTCTTATGACAAAGTCTTAGATTATTTATTTGAGAACTTTAGTATTAACAGAGGAATTTACTGGTAGACATTTCTGTCTAAGCACCCTTTTAATCTTCATCCCACAAATTTTAAATACTTTGTTTTCATGTTCTTTTAGTTCAGTGCATTTT
>NW_016107359.1:6944571-7063556 GCF_001604975.1 Cebus imitator
TTTGAGATGGAGTTTGGCTCTTGTTACCCAGGCTGGAGTGCAATGGTGTGATCTCGGCTCACTGCAACCTCCGCCTCTTGTGTTCAAGCAATTCTCCTGCCTCAGCCTCCCAGGTAGCTGGGACTACAGGCATACACCATCATGCCCAGCTAATTTTTGTATTTTTTTTTTAAATTAGAGATGGGGTTTCACCATGTTGACCAGGATGGTCTCGATCTCTTGACCTTGTGATCCACCCACCTCGGCCTCCCAAAGTATTGGGATTATAGGCGTGAGCCACTGCACCAAGCCCTAGTTCAGTACATTTTCTAATATTCTTGAGGTTTACTTTTTTACCCATAAATTATTTAGTAGTACATTTTTATATTTCCAAATATTTCAGATTTTCTAGTAACCTTTGTGTTAACTGACTTTTAGATTATTTCTGTGATTGTCAGATGGTGTGCTTTGTTTTTGATTCCTTTAAAAGGTCTGTATTATGCTCTAAGACTTTGCTGCCAACTGTTATTGATCATGGTTGAGGGGTGATCTGCACTGCAGTTCAGTTTCCAATGCCTTTGATATATTGCTAGTGACCTGTTACAGTCATATTGAGTCCGGTGGTGAGTCTGAGATTTGGGTCAGGCCATGTGCAGATTAGGGTACACCTTTCGCCCTCTCTTGCTCCTTCCTCTCCACACTCTCCTGATCCCAAGGGCTTCTCTTCTTGTCTTTCATCTTCTCTTTTCTCTTCCTGTCTTTCATCAGGAAAAAATGATTTATCTCAGGATTCTAGCCCCTTGCTCTATTTGCATATTTATGTAACTGGTCAGAAGGAAGCAGCCAGAAAAAAGGAAGAGAAAATAAAAACAGAAATTTCACCTCATACTCTTTGGACCAGAAAAGACCTTTATCTTTTCCTAAATTTTTCTGCCATTGAATATGAATTTAGATGCTGGCATGGCTACATTGCCGATGTCTCTGCCACAACAGCAGTGGGAATTTGATGCTGAGATTTCTTGGGCTGGGAAAGAGATTGAGGGAAACAAGGTATTTTTCCTTAACTTAGTATTGTGTCTTATAGAGGCCTTTTACTTCAAAGTGCTGAACAGAAAGAGATTTTTTTTTTATACCAGAGAATTTATTGTCCAAGCACACAAGCATTTCTGGGATTCGGCTTTCTTCAAACCAAAGGTGGAATATATCATAGGGAAATGGTCATGTGGTTCTTGTCATTCCTCAAGGTTTGACACTCTATCTCAATCTGGCCATTGTTATATACTCTCAGAGTCATTAGGTAGTTTTTTCATGTATTTACTCTAGAGCTTTTAATTGTAATCAGTGGGAGAAAAAGTGAATAATGGGCTAACTCTATCTCCACTGGGATCTGAACCCAGTGAAGAAATTTAAGACTCTATTGACTAAAATATTATTTATCCCCACTACTAATTCCTTAATAAGATGCTTCATTCTCACAATTTTGTGAATAAAGTCTACGCTAAAAGTAGAACTTAACAAATACCTATCCAAAGTTAAAAAATAAATCCGTATTTATAAGATTGTACAATAATTTTAATAGAATGCATTTGAATTAGTGCTACTGGCTGCCATTACATATAATAAAACCCTTCCACTATAAATTTGCAGAGTTCCTAACTGCTTGCTTCCTTTACACTCCTTCTTTATCTTTTCTACTGAGATCATTTCTCAAGGGAGCCCTCTAGCTTAATGAAAACAATGAGTACCACACCAATAATTAGGAAATGCAACTACTTCAGAAAATAATTATAAAAATTACTATGACCAAGGGTCTTCCATGTTCACGAGCAAAATGAGGAGCTTATTACGCATCATCTTTACAACAATGACGTAAACAAAATGCCTTATTTTACAGATGAGGATTCCAAGACCCAGTAAGCTGAAGTAGCTTGCCTAGGTTTACTAGTAAATGCAAAACAGATCAAAGGGATCCTAATCTAGTTCTGCCAGACTTCAATCCTTTCTCTTTTCAAAATATTACTTTAATAACAATCCAAATCTTATTAAATGGGTCTAACAAAAATGTATGCAAACAATGGAATTATATTAAGACAAGATCATGAGTTAGAATTAAGATAAATTAAGCAGATGTTGAAATTATAATGGAAAGTAGAGTTATACCTGGGTATTATGGGAGAGAGTTTTAAATGAGAGTCAGAGGCTGTGTAATAAGAAGGATCAAATGAAGGAGACAGAGTGACAGAGTAAAGGGGACAGAAAGACAATTGTGATAATGAATTTGTTGTTGCAAAATATAAAATAAAATTAAAAAATATTTTTCTAGATACGTAAAAGAAAAATAAATATTTTTCTGGATCGATACCAAATTTTATGGGTAAAAATTTTGAATACAAATTACAATATACTCCTAAGCATGTTGTCATATTTCCTTGGGTGCACATTTAGGTAACTGCATTCAGGTTCACAAGCAATTGTGGTGTAATACAGTATAGATACTAAAATTATAGAAAAATAAAAGATCATCGAGACCTAAAATAAATTCTCACTCATTTACATTTGCAAATTCAAAATTTCCTGTCACAGATTCCTTCAATCTCAAGACTAAACTTTTGTACATATAGACACATATCTGAGATATACGTGTTTATGTGTAACTTTTGTACATATATATCCCAGGTATATGTGTTTATGTGTCTATACGTGCAAACATTTAGTACATAATTTTAATGAATTATTATTACATTTAGAAACATATTTTTTAAATTATTTTGTATCTTTATAAAAATTTAGCAACACTGTAGGTTAGCATTAGTAGCTTTAACATTTATTTTGTACAAAAATACTTTCAAATATGTTGATAAATACCATCAAAATCATTAATAAAATGTATATCTCATATATAAATATATAATAGATATTCACTTTTTACCTGAATTGAACATAAGTTTAAGAGTTAATTTCAGTTTTTTAAATGATTATATCAAGGATAGACTTAAGCCTCATACATAGTGTAGTCACAATTTAAACTCTATTTCTCTTAATGTTGATTTTGAGGCTGCTAGTCATAATAATCATTCTCTTCATAATCTTCATCATATTTAGTTTATTTTGTAAGTGCACTTTTTCCAGGTTTTTTATTAGACATATATTTCTTATTTAAGAATGGCAATAGTATTCTAAAGTAGGTTCCACATTTCATAAGTCAGGCAATCGAAGCTTAGAAGACATACACTTACTTTTCCAAGTTCACACAGCTCATGCATAACTTTCTTGGAATACAGCTAAGCTCTATCAGACCCATTCTAAACTCCTAACCATTAAGCTATTCTCTTACCAGCTATGTGTCTACTACAGCATTTTTTAGATTGTCAAAGTGAAACATTGGTAAATATTTGGAATGCTTTGTAAATAGAGTATGTATTCTGATTAAACATAAAATCATTAGTTCAGCTACAATGACACTTAAGATTTTAAAACCTATAAACTTACTGATTTTGTCTCAGTTATTTCAATTTTTTTTTAAAAAAATAGTATGTCTATGTCTTTTTATTATTACTGCCATTACCTATATAACTCCTAAGTCACTTGTTCCAGCATACATTTAATTCCTTTAAAAGGGAATATCTAGCAACTATGACGATTGTTTTTTCCCTTTAACAATAAACAAATTGAAACCTTCCTACCATAGTGTTTTTTAAACATCCCTTCTAGCCTGATAAATAATTAAAATATTCTGTAAACATTAACCTGCATGATATATACTGTTATCTAATGATGTGCAAAACACATTGTCACATAAAATAATCAAATTGGCAACTTCACCTATGGGAGATATGTAGAGCTATACTTCTTTAGGCTTGTTCCATTTCACTAAATGTAGAAAAGACAAGTTATTGTCTATGCATTGATATATAAAGACAATACAGAGATTTTTATTAAGTGAATAAAGCAAGGCACGTAAAGTCTATAGTTGCTAGTTTTGTGCAAGAAAAGATCAACATACAAACTATGTAACATAAATGTTGCTTATGTTTTGAAAATAAAACTGCAAGTACGTATAAAAAATAATAAAAGTGGTTTCCCACTGGGTGTGAGAAAGATCAAAATTGGAACATGTCTTCTCAAAATGTTCTCCTAATAAAGCAGTTTCACCATGTAAGTAGTTTTAGTTCTAGATATTTCTATACATTGCAAAACTCCAATATTTTGTCTCTGGATTTACTTACCTAATAAGTAAGAGAAACGTTTAGGACTAATTCTGTTGGATTAATAATAATTCTCTTAAACATAGCATCGCGAAAAGTTACACTCGCCAAAATGAGACAATACGGTTATAGTTAAGCAACAAAAAAGGTAAAAACTATAACAATGCTTGCTTAATCTTTTAAAAGTTATATTTACGACATAGAATATAAGACAAGCCCCATGCAATAATTAAATTCAATAAGTAGTGCCATATAATGCATGCATATTTTAGCGCCATATTGTACAGAGTATTTAATATTCAAGAACTGACTATACAAGAAGCCAAGACCATGGTCCTCAAGTCCAAATCGATTTATGAAAAATGCTGACGTCCATCAAGACTAGAGAAATTAGGATGATACAGAGAGTATTTAAAATAAACTAAGTCCTTATGATTTGAAAAATTGCCATTATACTGAGCTTGCTATTTCTTTTTTAATATGTATTTTATGACATATGATGATAAGCGAATTATCTGGTTTTGTTTCTAACATACTAAACTGGAAAGAAAAGAGCACCTTTATGTGATTCCCTGGCTACTCAGTTTTCTACATGGGTCAAAAATCCCCAAAATTTTATGCATCATTATCCCACAGAAATGGGGAAAACGATGTATAAAATAGTTTCTGTGCAACCAGAAATTATATTCATAATATTACACAGGTGATAACCATATTTATGTTCAAGTAGACTTGATTTTAACTCAAGGTCCTGTTTAAACTGTATGTTATTCTCCTGAAATAAAAATAACTTAAAATATGTTTCACATTTTTACATCATGTCCAAAATGAAAGGCAGCAAAAAAATAGACTAAGAGAGTCTCAAAGTTGCAAATTTAAACACATAAAGCAAAAACCATTTTTATGAGTTATTTAGAGAAAACTTCCTCTTTGTTAAAATAATTAGAGAAATACCTCATTTAAAACAGAAATTTTGAACATTAAATAATTGAATGATTTTGCTTAAACAATTATTCTTTTCATCACAGAACTATAGAGAAATTATGCAATTGCTGAGGGCATTAAAAATCATAATAATACCAGAGGAAGCTTAAATAGACAAGAGCAGACTTCACTCCTTTTTTCCATGTAAAGATTTAAATTCATCCTGCTGGGTAAGAATTCTGACTTATTAACAGATAGGCATTTAATTTGGTTCATTGTTTATTATTATCTTCTTTTCCTGTCGGTTAACAAAATATACCACAGTTGAGTTTGTTTTAATGTAATAGCTCATAGGACGGTCTATGAATTGAAATCAAGAGGGAAGAGGAAATCTGGAGTTTGATGTCAGAAGCACGGTGACCCTGCCAGCTGCCTGGCCCTCCTCTAGAGCAAAGCCACTTCATTTGGTCATCAGCTTGTGTCTCAGGCTGCTCAACTGGGATGTGAGCACATTGACAGAGGGTACCTTGGAATTTCCCTGTCTGAACAAGAGGTCAGGTTATTCAAGCTGCTGCAGGTAACCCAAAAGTTTCAGGTCCTCCAGTTAACTTAATTGCCTCACTTTGTGTAAACATGCAAATTTTATTAATACAGCTTCATTGAATTCAGATGTTTGGGTTTATAATGTCACTTTTTAACAAACATGCTTTATAAATGGATGGAGGTATGTTTAAATGTATCTTCTTTCATAAGTAAAAGTCAGAACTTTCCATTAGACATTATTTGAAAATTACATTACTGTAATTCCCTGAAGATGTGAAACAAATTCTATGTGGATTTCCAAAGCTGTATGTTACTCAATGAATTTACCAGTTCTCTTAGACCATTCAGGCTGCTATAAAAATACTTTAAACTGGGTAGCTAATAAATAACAGAATTTTTTTTCACAAATTCTACAAACTGAGAAGCCTGAGATCAAAGCTCCAGCAGATTTGCTGTCTGAGTGCACGCTTTCTGGTTCAAACATGGTGAGATGATACCTTCTTGCTTTGTTCTCACCTGGAGGAAGGGGCAATGGAGCCCTCTCAGGTCTCTTATAAAGCATTAACATCATCCATAAGGGCTCCACCCTCATGAACTAATCCTCTATCCAAGACCTCACATACTAATATCATCACCTTGCAGTTTAGATTTCAACATAGGAATGTTCAGGGCACACAAATATTCAAAGCACAGCAACAGTTCGCACACACACACAAACATATACATATAGCTAACCCTTGAACAACTTGGATTTGAACAGTGTGGGTCGACTTGTAAGTGGATTTTCTTCCATCTGCTCCTCCCCTGAAAACCAGATCTCTCTTCTTCCTCCTCTTCCCAGGTCACTCAACTTGAAGACAACAAGGATAAAGACTTTTATAATGAGCCACTTTTAATTAATGAATAGTAATATGGTTTGGCTGTGTTCCCACTGAAATCTCGTCTTGGATTGTAGCTACCATAATCCTCACTTGTCATGAGAGGGACCCAGTGGGAGGTAATTGAATCATGAGGGAGGGTTTTCCCGTGCTGTTTCTATGACAGTGAACAAGTTTCATGAGATCTGATGGTTTTATAAAGAGCAGTTCCCCTGCACATGCTTTCTTGTCTGCCACCATGTGAGACATGTCTTTGCTCCTCCTTTGCCTTCTGCCATGATTATGAAGCCTCCCCAGCCATTTGGAACTGTACATCAATTAAACCTCTTTTCTTTATGAATTACCCAGTCTTAGATATGTCTTTATTGGCAATAAAGAATAAACCAATACAATAAATTAATGCCAAGTAGTAGGGCCCTACTGTAAAATACCCAAAAATGTGCAAGCAACTTTGGAACTGGGTAACAGGCAGTGGCTAACACAGTTTGGAGGACCCAGAAGAAGAAGGGAAAATGTGTGAAAGTTTGGAACTTCCTAGAGATATGTTGAATGGCTTTGACTAAAATGCTGATAGCGATATGGAAAATAAAGTTCAGGTTAAGGTGATCTCAGATTGAGATGAGGAACTTATTGGGAATTGGTGCAAAGGTGACCTTGTTATGATTTAGCAAAGAGTCTGGTGGCATTTTGCCCCTATCCTAGAGATCTTTGAAACTTTGAACTTGAGAGAGATGGTTGAGCATATCAAGCAGAAGAAATTTCTAAGCATCAACACATTCATGACGTGACTTGGATGCTTTTAAAAGTATTCAGTTATATTTATTCACAAATACATGGTTTGAAATTAGACCTTATGTTTAAAAGGGAAGTAGAGCATAAAAAATCAGAAATTTTGCAACCTGATAATTTGATAGAAAATAAAAACACATTTCCTGAGGAGAAATTAAAGCCCACTGCAGAAATTTGCATAAATAATGAGGAACTAAATCTTAAATGCCAAGGCAATGGGGAAAATGTCTCCAGGGAATGTCAGAGGTCTTCAAGGCAACCCCTCCCATCACAGGCACAGAAGCTAGGAGAAAAAAAAAAAAAAGTTTCCTGGGCTGGGCCCAGGGCCTTGCTGCTTTGCAGTCTCAGGACTTGGTGCCCCACATCCCAGACATGGCTAAGAGGGGCCAACATACAGCTTAGGCCATTGCTTCAAATGGTGCAAGCCCCAAGCCCTGGTAGCTTATATATGATGTTGGGCCTGCAGGTGCACAGGAGACAAGAATTGAGGTTTGGGAACTTCCACCTACATTTCAGTGGTTTTATGGAAATGCTTGGTTGTATAGCCAGGGATCTACTGCAGGGGTGGAGCCCTCATGGAGAACCTCTGCTAGGGCAGGACAGAAGAAAATTATGGGGCATGAGGCTTCACACAGAGTCTCCACTAGGCAGTGGCCTAGTGGAGCAATGAGAAGAGAGCCACCGTCTTCTAGGCCAAAGAATGGTAGATTCAATGGCGGCTTGTACTGTACACCTGGAAAACTGCAGACATTCAAAACCAACCCATGAAAGCAGCTGGGAGGGAAGCTGTACCCTGAAAAGCCACAGGGGTGGAGCTGCCCAAGACCATGGGAACTCACCTCTTGCATCAGTGTGACCTGGATGGGAGATGTGGAGTCAAAGGAGATCATTTTGGAACTGTAAGATTTGACTGCCCTGCTGGATTTCAGACTTCCATGGGCCTGTAACCCCTTTGTTTTGGCTAAATCCCCCCCCTTTGGAATAGTTGTATTTACTCAATTCCTATACCTTCATTGTATCTAGGATGTAACTAATTTGCTTTTGATATTATAGGCTCATAGGCAAAATAAACTTGCCTTGTCTCAGATGAGACTTTAGACTGTTGATTTTTGAATTAATACTAAAATAAGTTAAGACTTTGAGTAACTGTTGGGAAGGCATGATTGGTTTTGAAATGTGAGAACATGAGATATGGGGGGGTCAAGGGGTGATACGTCATGGTCCCCATGTGTCATGGGAGGGAGTCGGTGGGAGGTAATTGAATCATGAAGGGCAGGTTTTCCTGTGCTGTTCTTGTGATAGTGAGCAAGTCTCATGAGATCTGATGGTTTTATAAATGGCAGTTCTGCTGAACATGCTTTCTTGACTGCCACCATGTAAGACACGTCCTTGCTTCTCCTTCACTTTCTGCTGAGATTGTGAGGCCTCCCCAGACATGTGGAATTGTAAGTAAATTAAATTTATTTTTGTTATAAATTAGCCAGTCTTGAGTATGTCTTTATTATCAGTTTGAGAACAGACTAATACAGTAAATTTATACTGGGTTGTGGGGCACTGCTGTAAAAATACCCAAAAACTTGCAAACAACTATGGAACTGGGTAAAAGACAGAGATTGAAACAGTTTTGAGGCCCCAGAAGAATAAAGGAAACTGTGGGAAAGTTTAGAACTTTCTAGAGACTTGTTGAATGGCTTTGACCAAAATACTAGTAACGTGGACAGTAAAGTTCAGGTTGAAGTGATCTCAGATTGAGGTTTAGGAACCTCCATCTAGATTTCAGAGGTTGTGTGGAAATGCCTGGATGTCCAGGCTGAGGTGTACTGCAGGAGTGGAGCCTTCATGGAGAACCTCTGCTAGGGCAGGGCAGAAGAAAAATGTGGGGTATGACTTTTGAGTTAATGCTATAATGAGTTAAGACTCTGAGGAACTGTTAGGAATGCATGAATGGTTTTGAAATGTAAGGACATAAGATTTGGGAAGGGCCAGGGGTGGAAAGACATGGTTTGGCTGTGTCTCCACCCAAATCACATCTTGAATTATAGCTTCCATAATGCCCAAGTGTCATGGGAGGGACATGGTGGGAGGTAATTAAAACATGTTTTTTGTTTTTTTTTCCCACACAAGAAAACAACAAACAAAAAAAATGCTAATCAGCAAAGAAAAGCAAATCAAAACCACAATAAGACACCATCTCACACCACGCAGAATGGCTATGATTAAAAAGTCAATAAATAAAAGATATTGGTGGAGGTTCAAAGAAAAGGGAATGCTTATACATTGTTGGTGGGAAGGTAAATTAGTTCAGCCACTGTGGAAAGCAGCTTGGAGATTTCTCAAAGAACTAAAAAGAGAAGCACCATTTCATCCAGCAATTTTATTACTGGGTATATACTCAAAGAAAATTAAATCATTCTACCAAATAGATGCATGCACTCCTATGTTCATTGAAGCACTATGCAAAATATTGAAAACATACCTCCAAACTAGGTGTCCATGAATGGTATATTGGATATAGAAAATATGGTACATATACACCATGGAATACTAGGAAGGCATAAAAAGAAGAATACAATTATGTCCTTTGCAGCAACATGGATAAAACTGGAAACGATTATCTTAAGCAAACTAATGCAGAAACAGAAAACCCAGTACCACATGTTCTCACTTATAAGTGGGAGTTAAATACTGGGCACACAACGACATAAACATGGGAACAACAGACATAGGCACTACAAGAGGAAAGAGGGTAGGATGGGAGCAAAAGTTAAAAATTTACCCATTGGGTACTATAATCATTACCGGAATGATAGGTTCAGTCATGCTTTGAACCTCAGCATCATGCAGCATAACCTTGTAACAAGCCTGTACATGTCCCCTTGAATCTAAAATAAAATATTTAAAAAGCAGAAAAAATTCAAAACAAAAACAAAACAGATTTCATAACTTTTGCAATACTTGCTAGATTTATAGAAAGTTTCTCCACTTTGTTCCATACAGTATTGCTATTCATAATTTTGAAAACATGGTTCATGACATAAGCTTTATAAGTGATCAGCAAAATTGATTTGAGGGCATACTGGGGAAAAGGTTAACAAAATACGTGGTGTGTTTTGTTATTCTTTATTTTTTTTACTCTCTTTTCTTAGTAGCACATTCCTGTTCTCCCCCAGCTTTTTTTTTTTTTAACATTCTGACTTCTTTTCTCTTAGATCAAGATGTGTTTTCATGTATGCTAAAGATCCAGTGGCTATTTTCATATTAATTTGAGAGCTACTCAGAGGTTATTATTCACAATTCACAGAAGGAAAATCCACCATTTGAAGTCAGTTATTCACACTAGTTTGGAAAGAACTTATGACTCATGAAGTTCCATTGGGAGCAGATTCTTCCTTATCTCTTTTTTTTGCGTAGCCTACAACCTAGAGTCCATGGTTTCACTGTTGCTTTTGCTCCACTGTTATGAATTAAGTACATTTTTCTAAAGTAGGGGCCAAGAGTCCTTTGGTCATGAAGAGAATGATGTTTTGTTCTATGTTTTGTTCTTTTAGTCTTTGAGAGAGTCTTAATAACAAATGGTGAAACTTCCCTTCAATGTAAGAAAGAGAAAAGCTTTCACACAATTGATTTGATGAAAACGTTGGTCAAGTTGATGAAGTTCCTTTTTTCTGAAGAGATCTCACACGATTATGTGCACAGCTCTACTAGTTTGTTTTTTATTGTACAAATTCTATTCCTGAACAACTTCCAATTTTTTATGGAATTAAAAATTTTTTTGGAAATTATTGATTTGCTTTTAAAAAGAACTGTTGACAAAGATTCACCAGAAATATGCTGAACCATTGGCAAAATACAGTCCACACAACTGAAACACCACTGAAATAATTCCAGTACATAAATTTATTCAACAGAACAAAATATCTTAGGTGCTGTCATTGGTAAGAAAACTGACTGCTTCTTTATTTCCTAAATATGCAGTGCATAATTAAGAGCATTTTATCACTTCTGTTCTTTCCTAATAATATAAAAATTAAAATAAAAATTTAAAAATGAATATTTCTTCCCTTTAAATGTTTCTTACAGATACAATTTTAATATTTTTATTCAATAATGGTGTGGTTTAAGAGATTGTTTTCATTAAACAGTCTACCCAAAGAAAACTGATAGACTAGAGGCTTATAATGCAAACAAAGATTTCAGGAATGTAACAACTGGCAATTTCCAAATGCGAAGCAGATAAAATTGTTAGAAGGTACATGTAAATATCTCTGCTAAGCAGAGGCCACAAAACGAAAACATTTTATAGTTTTACTGGAAATACCAACGGGATTTCAGATGTCTCCAAAGTCAACTTTGGTTTCACTGATGACACAAACATGAGTCTGGTGTATACCCAACACTTTCTGGGGTCATGTTTACCAGCAAGCTGGCAACATTGACCATATCTGACCTTGGAAGGCAAGCTTTGCATTGTTTCACCAGTGTTAATTATTGCAGGAGACAGTTCAGTGTGGTGGGGAGAGCTACAGCGGAAGGGCCCAAACATTCTGGAAGGGTCAGAAGGCTCTGCATAGCTTCAGGGGAGAAGAAGCTGAAGGCAGCTGTTCTCTTGCCCTGAGGCACAGGGCAAGGTGTAGGTATAAGAGAATGTAGAGGAGTTTATCTAAATAGGATTGTTTACTTATGTTGTTCTGAAACCAATCTTTGATCATCCCTGCACAAGACTGCTCCCTGGAAGGGGGTGCAAAAATATTAACCACCCACCAATTGTGTTGGCTCCAAGCTTTTGGCATTATGTCTGTAGTGAATAAAAGCAAGTGCATCCAGCTTATTGAGACTGCTGCTCACTCTTTGGCAGTTCCCTAGCTGCTCTACACTGCATACCTGTGTCTGAGTACTTTCATCCATTGCTCAGCCAGGGTCTGCAGGACAGACCCGACAAATTATACCTTCATAATTACAACATTCTTTCCAGTTAAATTTGAGGGATTATCTTAACCAATTACTTTTACACGACCCTTTTGACTGGTGATTACAGTAGTTCTTCAGTCTGATACAATCTATAGCATAAAGATGGAACTATGACTATTTCTACTCAGTCCTTTCATGTAATCCAGCAGGTGAACAAATAATTTATAGCTCCCTTGAGCACACAGAGGGCTACAATGTCATGGCCTCCCATCTCTTACATCACATATTGAGCATCACATATTTGGACTTGTCTTTAATTTGCCCATGAGGAATAAACACCTTTTATAAAACCTCCATGTAATGATCAGGTATAAAAAAATAAATCTAGGTCATAATCTGGTTTGTCGTCACTACTCATGGTGTTGGGGTGATGGTGACCATAAAGCAGTTGGCCAGCATGCAGCATGGGGGAAAACCAGCCATGCTAAGCAACGTGGGAGGTGGAGGAACAGGAGTAGGAGGCTCTGCTTAGGAAGGGCCAGAGGCCTTTCAGGATGTTTGCTTTGTGGTATTCTTGAATGAAAAAGTCCTAGATTTGAAGACATTTTAAAGGGACCATTAGAATAATATTTTACTATATTTAAAACCTATTTTATGAATGATATCCTAGAGAAGAACATTCTTGAAATAAATTGTGGAAAATAGTTGATATGACACTATTAGGGTCAAGTAATTTTTTTTTTCCTACAATGTAAGTTTGTGAAATATTTTTGAATGCTTATAGACAAATATCGTTTTGGTATATTTTGTGCTACTATTACAAACTACCACAGTAATTTATAATGAACAGACATTTATTTCTCACAGTTCCAAAAGCCAAGAAGTCCAATATCAAGGTGCCGGCACCTGGGGAGGAAATTCTTGCTGCACCGTAACATGGTGGATGGTATCACAAGGCAAAAAGGCAGAGTCATTAGGGGCAGGGGAAAAAGAGAGAGAAAAAAAAATACAGAAAGGGAATGGGACCAACTTTATCCTTTTGTAATGAACTCACATCTGTAATAATGGCATTAATCCATTCATGAGGGCACAGATTTCATCACCTAATCACCTCTTAAAGGTCCAATGCCTTGTTTTTTGTCTTTTGTTTTTTGTTTTGTTTTGTTTTTTGCTTTTTTGAGGCAGAGTCTCTGTTGCCAGGCTGGAGGTCAGTGATGTGATTTCAGCTGAATGCAATCTTCGCATTCTGGGTTCAAGCAATTCTCCTGCCTCAGCCTCCAGAGTAGCTCAAACTACAGGCGTGTGCCACCACACCCAGCTATTTTTGTATTTTTAGTGGAGATAGAGTTTTACCATGCTGGTCAGGATGGTCTCGATCTCTTGACCTTGTGATCTGTCAACTTCTACCTCCCAAAATGCTGGGATTACAGGCATGAGCCACCATTCCCAGCCTCCTTCTTAATAATGTTACAATGACAATTACATTTCAACGTAAGTTTTGGAAAGGGCAAACATTCAAACCATAGCAAATATCCTATGTGCTAATTGAATTACTCAGTTTTTGTTTCTTCAACAAATATTTGTGACTTTATTATGTGTCAGGTCTTATGAGTGTGCTATGATGAAAAAGTTAAAATGTTATGTTTTTATTCTCAATGTACTTCATCTTTTTGGGGGGTAACTAGATATACATCTATATGTAGCATATATTTTCATACATATCACTCATTAATTTATTGAAGAAAGTTGTAGTAAACATCTACTGTGTGCCAATCACCCTAATGGTTACTGTGAAATAGTAAATGTTTAAATTAAATTAAAAAAACAGATCTAGAAGAAAATCATTGTATGCTACAAAATATAGTTGTACTCAGAGAAGGATCAATGAAATCTGCTGTTACTCTTTTCACCATTTAAAACTATGTATACCTGGCAGAAAAAAAAATAAAGAATATAGTGTTAAATGTGAAATACTAGGCAGTGTACTAACCTGAGAACAAGAAACTGATGTCTGTATTATTGCCAGCTGTGCAAATCTAAGGATGTGTCATATCCTTCTAATGGCTTTACTACCTTCTGCTGTTAAATACCGAATCTTAATGCTACAAAGGGACATGTCATAATTTGATTAATGCTGGGTTTGTGTTGCAACAATTTTATAGAAATCCACTACAAGAATACTACCAAAGTTTGAAGTATAAAAGCTTAATTCAGATGAACTGTTCTAAGCTTGTATGGAAATGAAACTCATTGACATTCTTCCTGCTTTGGGACCAAGAACGAACTCAGCCACTAGTAATACTAACAGGTCAAAGAGGAGTAGAATCAGGTTGAAAGAGTGGTTACTATATTGTTCATTTAGTGTACATTAAGTTTGGAATTATGACATAGAATTTTACTAGGAATGTGCATAAAAAACTGTGTACCCAAAATAATAATAATAAAAAAAAACCAATAAGTAGAATTAAATTTAAAGTGAGTGAAGGCAACTTTTAACCACTGTGCTAAATAATTTCAAAATAATTTGTGAGGTTTTATGGAGTTCTGGTAACAAAACAATAAGTGAGGACCATAGGAAGATTCTCTTTCACTATGTTTAGGACTTTTTCATAAAATGAAACTTAAATTAGTTCTGAAACATTTGATTAAGAAACAATTATCGTACGTCATTATTTATACATGTATGAAAATACAATTACATGATTACATTTAGCAACTAGTTATTTGTTGCACCATTTTCAAGGGTTTGGCTTTTAATATATGTAGACGAGTAATGGTAGTATGCTTATTATGGGATATAAACCGAAGGGGCCTTAAATGCTTGATCAATTCAGTTGGCCAAAGGGGATCCTAACAACAAACTCTGTTCACAATTGGACTTCATTCTGTTGTCAACAGAGCTCTAGTCGGCCAAGTCTAATTGGATTTTCAACATAAATCAATTGATCAGAGCTTGTTAGAAGTGTCAATAACAGTTCTTTCTCTTACTCTCTTTATTCTGCTCTGACATTTATGGCTGTTAAACTTGTGCTCAAGCAGAGCTGATTGACAGATTCTGATTGTACAGGAGAGACTCACCCAACCTACAAAAAAGCAGGTATGTTCTACTATCCAAAATCAAAATAGCTTATGTTTTCCTTTTGTTTCCCCAAAGAAGTTTTCTGTCATTGTCTTTAGTTATGACAAACAAACAAGAAAAACTCAAGTGCAGTGCTTTTCAATGAGTTGTGATGGACATGAGGTTTGAAGCTCTTGAGTTCTGCCACTAACAAGTGGTTCTCTTGGTTTCTCACTGCATCTTTGGTTTGCCATCTGTAAAATCAGGGTTGTAAGTGCTTACATTTAAAGAGGTTGTGTTATGTGATTTAAAAATATAAAACGGCCAACACTATTTTTTATAAATATTCAAAACATGCTAGTTTTATTTATATTTCTATTCAAAGTCTCTAACCCTCTCTGAACAAATGTATATTCACTCACCTTTTTCGTGAGAAAATTATGTAACGTCATTGGCAGTTAGAACAAAGAGGTAAACTATTCTCATAATACAGGCACTATGATTTAACCAATTAACACTTTTGAGAAAATTTAAGAGTTTCGCCATTTTTTTGGAGCAGTGTTTTGCTCTCATTTCTAAGCACTTTACTGAAAAATTGAATTTCTGTTCAAATCAATTTTGATAGTCAAAATTTTGTTACTTAGCAGGGAGGCAATACATTTCTTTTCCTGCTTAAACCTTTACTATTTTGTAAATAAGTTAAAATAAGTATTTATGAAAAATAAGGATGGTTATTACATTTGGAATATGTCAGAACTTTATAAATCTAATTTTTAATTCTCTCCTTTCTATCTAAAACAAAACACAACAAAACAATAAGATCTCAACTCTGAAGTTTGTGGTTTAATGGACAGATAGATTGTGAAGGAAAAGCAAATGAGAAGTTAACATAACCCTAGAACAAAAATTATATCACTAATAAAAACATTTTTATACATAAAATTTTACCACTCTAGTTTAACTACTTGCCACAACACCAACATGAAGATATTCTTAACTGTCAAGAAAAGTAAAGAATAGTATGATTGGTATTGTCAAACCCAAAATCATTTCAAGTGTTGAATGAAAACTTATAAAACAAAGATTTTTCATAGAGAATGTATGACTTAAAAATTACCATTGACAGTAATTAAAGTTATCCAATCATTAGCAAGACAGTAGACACTCTTATTTGTATGATTCATCATCATTTTCAGTTTTGGCAAATACTGCTATAGAAGATGTGAAGGTACTATTAAACAACAGTGAGAGGAGAGAATTTTATTCTGAAAATGGGTGCTTTGTCTCACATTTCTGTTTTAGGGACTTGACTTCTCCTTTTTGGAAATGTATTACTATACCTACTAAAGTATTATACTTCAAAGCAGCATGCTTATTTGGATATTTATTAGTTATTTGCATCCAGCTCTGCAAAAATTCACACCTGATTCAGGTTAAAAGATTCAAATCCCTAAATATTTTATAATTTTGAAAGGCAGGGGGATTACATTATCTTTTACCTGAATAACTTGAAGACAATGATTATCCCTTAGAAACCTCTGGCACTTCATCTATAAAATGATGGTGTGAACTTACTTCTAATGTGCTGTGAAAATTAAATGTGAAAATGATCATAAACTGATGATGATGACTTGCACTTATTATTAGCTAAATAAATTATCTATGCATTACTCACATGACCCAAAAATTGAGATATTATTGTATGGAAGATTACTCAATGTCTTCTTTTTAACTTATGTATTAATTCCTCCTCTTCTTTCTTTCCTTCTTCCTTTACTTTAAGTGAAACTTTTGCATCTATTAGAAACTTCTGTTGTACTTCTTCACAGAGTTTCTGAATTTTTTTTTGTATTTCAGATGTGTTATGAGAGAATCTCACTCCTCAGATTTGGCATTCCTTAATTTCATCCTGAGCTATTTTGATTATGACCCTTGACTAATATATGGTTTCATTGTGTTTCTCAGTTATCTTTTTTTCCTACAACATTAACGTTTTCTTAACAACCTCTGTTTTTTAGAGGATAAAATGGATACGTTCACATTTAATTTTTTTGATACAGATTATATTTACCTTAATTGTTAAATGTTTCATCTATAATACACTTAGAAAGTATTTTTATGCCACTGAAATGCTTTTTAAAACAAAAATCTTAGATAACTTTCTTTAACTCTTTGGTGAGAACTTATTGTTTATATTATAAATTAACTTCATATTTAAAATAAATTTTAAGCAAAATTGATAAGTAAAATATTAGTCCTCAATCCAAAGAGAATATATTTGTGATAAATGCAATTCTGATTATAAGAACTAAACTCTTGATCATTGTGTCTTCTAAACCTGGCTGTTTTTACTGCCCCAACATGTCCTGGAGTCACTGCTTTTCTGCCCTGGTCTCAGGTCCACCCTACTCAGATAGCTGCAGGCCAGAGAAGTGGATGGCTCTGTTGTCTGTGGATTAAGTTGGTGTACAAATAAAAGTCTCTTTCTTTTCGCTTTCACTGCCTCTGCCTGTGATTGTAGAATTATTTGTGAATTCTAATGAAAAAGCATTTTCTGATGATATTGTCATTTCTGTTTGTATTCATGGGTTCCCCAGCGCTGTGGTGTTGTCATCAACTTTTTCCACCTCTGCTGTCAAGTTCCTTTTATTTTTGTACTTCTGGATGTAATTTCTCATGGTCTAACTGATGTAGTAAGGTACAGTTTATTTTCATAAGTAAAAAACACAATTTTATATGATCGCGTATATACATGAAATCCAGAGAATGGTGTAGAAAAATTTTGCATTTGCATGTTTGTTTTTAACATTTTCCTTCAGGCACCTGTGAATCTCCATCAGTCTACAGGAAGTTATCTATCTGCGACATTGGGGAGTTCCCTCTTACTGCACTCCTTTTTTCTTTCTTTAAGTTGCAATAGTCTTCTCAGAATTTTTATATTTATTTACCCCCTTAGGGTCCCATTTCTTCCTCTCAAACTTGACTCAAGCTCTCTATTGATATGAGTTCTCTATCAATTTTCTCTTTAAAGAGGCAGAAGAGGAAACAGCTTCAGATCCTTCAGGTTTCTCATTAGGGGCCTTAGGAGTGAGGTAAGAATAAACAAAAACTGTCCAGTCAAACTTGAATCAATATACAAATATTCATTAAATATTTATATTGTTCATATCAACTGTTATTCCTCTTGTTAATGTTGATTTTTTTTTTTTTAAGCTAAGGCTGACACAATTATGGCTGCATTTCTTTTATCTTAACAAAGACCTTCTTTTATTTTCCCAGCTTTATGTGAATCAACGCCTTAGAAGGTGTTAAGAAAAACCCTTGGCCCAGGAATTAGGTGAGTTTAGCAAATTCCATACTAACATACATCATTTCAGTGAGATTTTTAAAAACAGAAAAACTAATCTGTTATTTCTATTTATCAAGTTAATTTTTAAAAATATATTTTATCCTTAAGTTGTAAAAGTGAAAGATAAATAAAATAAAAATCAAATGTATTTGAAATAAAAAATGTATTAATTAGGCGTGATAAATTTATTGTAAAGTCTGCCATAAATACTAGAACATGTTTTGAAAGAAATTAAAAAAAAAAAAAAAACATTCATAATATGTCATAATGCCAAAATTAACTGCCACTCAAACTATTTGAGGTGCTCTTTTGGTATATTTTATAACTGATTCTAAATTTTTTCAGCAAAATATAAAATTAAGAGAATTTAAAGTCAAAGAATAAGCTATGAAAATTACTTTTATAGATAGTTGTTGATTAACCCATGAAGCCAAGGAAAGTAGGTCCTCAGTTTCTTATATCTTTCACATCCTTTCTGATTTGCTTTGTTTTGTGTCATAAATAGTCTGTTTTACTTGAATTCAGGGACATAACTGAGGGTATTAAGTCAAGGTAAGCCTAAAGCTGCCTCCTCACCTACTTTAAGTTCGGCCTAAAGGTTTCTCTGTACATTGAGAAATATAACCCAAACGGAGTTGTAAACAGAATGTCGCCTACTGTGTAAATCACTGAGTTTTGGCTAATCAAAGGTGGCCAACTGTTCAAACTGTGTTCAAGTAAGACAGATATAAAGCTGTAACCAATTTGGCTGTTTTGGTACTTCACTTCCATTTTCAGTATGTCACATTCCTTTTTCTGTTCATAAAGAGCTTCTAAGCCCACAATGGCTCGGGAGACTGCCCCATTCATGAATCATTCTTTGCTCAATTAAACTCTGTTAAATTTAATTCAGCTAAAGTTGTCTTAAGAGATGATATTAGAAGTGGGATCTGAAGTTGAGCTTCCAGCAAGTGCCAGAAGCGCGGAGTGACTAAGTGAGGTACCGGTGGGGCCCATTGTGTTCATTGCTGTCTCACAGCAACTGGGGATTGTGTTAAATTCTCTCTCTGATTCCAAAGCTCCGCCGATTTGTGCTTTGGGTTCTCAGTTTCTTTGAGCAAATTTCTGATCCAAACTAGGTTTAGAAATCATGGTAGAAAATGGGCTAGGTCCAGAATCAGATTGGATTTGATAATTAACTGGCTTGGATCCAGTCAGAGTCCTCTTATGTCTGACTGGATCAGAAAGAGACTGGTAGTAAGTGGCAATATGACAAGAAGTCTAAAATTGGGCTTTTGGAAATTTGCGGGGAATTTTGTGTTCCACTCTCTTTGTTTCTTCTTTCTTGCATGCTTAGGTGGGGAAAAATCATTGGTTACGTTGATCAAATAGAACTTCACAATGACTCAGCGTTTTTCTCAGCCACTTTGCCAACAAGGGACCTCCACAGTCAGCAATGCCCTGGGCCTGCTGCTGGAGGTACCCCGCCCATTCAGCCTGCCTGTGTTACAGCCTGTACCCGCATTTGGCAGGTAAGCTGGTAAGCTCTTGTCCTACATCCAAAAGGAATGAGGATATTCTGACAATTTGAAAGGCTAGAATGGCAAAGAAGAATTTCATTGAGCAATAGAACTGCTCTCAGTGAGGAGGGAATGTAGTGGGGGTCGCTCACCCCCGCCAGTCAAGTGGTTTCTCCCAGTGTGGCTGAATCTGGGGCTTGATGGGCTCAGAAGAGGGGAGTGCATGCTGACTGGCTTGGGGGTATGCAAAAAGGTTAAAACAAGGACACCACTCAAAGATGGGCTTGACAGTATAAAAAAAACAATTAGGGAAGGGTAGGTATATGTAAAATAGGTGCAGGGTGGGGATCAATCAGAAGAAAGCCTGCCAAACAGGAAGAGAGGTTCTCAATCAGATCCAAGAATTTACCAGAGACTATCTTCAGCTTGAAGTTGGGGTTTTACTGGGGACCCACCCCTGTCTGCCTAGGTATTTGCTTGCCTCCTGCTGCTCTCATTTCCCTCATTTAAAAAGGTACATCTAACTGCTGTTAAGATAAGGATGATGAGAAATCTTAACTGCTTAGATCTCCCTTAGAGGCCTATCAAAGGGTCCTTGGTAAAAGAAAGCCATTGTCAGAGGCTCCAGTTGCATGACCATTTGAAGTTTGATGGCCTGAAGGCAACAAGAGACAAACTGGGTTATTAGAAGACATGGATCAAAATGAAAAAAGGGGGTAAAGACAGCTTAAAAATCCTGAGGCTGCTGGCGTGCCCAGATAACTGGTGGGCTATAGTTGTGCCAGCTAAGATTTTGGTGTATGGGGATTGGCTTTGGTTAGGTTCCTTGGTCTTACTTTCCCAAACAAAGAAATCTTTTGGTTTGTGGAAACCCATTTACCTCCATCACCTAGTAGGATTTATAGCATAATTGCCTGGTACTAGAATATTGATTCAGATTTTTACATTACCTATCCCTTTTCTTTCTTCTGAGTTGCAATTGCATCCCATTGGAACAGAAAATGGATTGTTATTGCACTGAGGCAAATAATTATATTGCCATAATTTAAGAACACTCACAGTTTCCAGATTCCGGAGAAGTCAGGAAGAGAGAAACAAATATGCTCCAAATTTTGTTCACAGTATTATAACTTATCAATTGTTAAAAGTGTTAGATAGCTCAAAAGAGAAAGCTTCCTTGACTATGACAAAACAAAGATCAGCAATGTTTTAAGAAAAAAGTTAAAAAAGATTAGTTTTTTCTGCTGGTTCAGTCTGTTCAATTAACTCTTGTTGTGCCTGATATTCATGAGCATTTCGCCTCTTTATGAGTCTTGTATGTTTTTCCTTTATTCCCATGTCGCCATCTCCAAAGTTATCAGAAACCTGCATTTGAGAGCTGCTATACTATTCAAAGCCCTATAGCTGATTACAAATCATCTTTGGATCAAATCAAGATAACAATTTTCTGTGAATGACATGTCCAGGGCAGTCACAGTCAAAAACACAATTGACAAAGAAATTTGGTTATTTCCATGGTTTACAATAACTTAACACTATAAGCTTAATTATGAATAATAGCATACACTCAGAGGTTAGAATTTTAGAAACCCCATACAATTTTGGAATATATTAATATTATTCACTAAAATATAAGCTGAATAAGATTAAACCTTATTTTTATTTTAGAAATCCCATGTAACTATACATGTCAAATAATTCTGTTTCTCTCTCTTTTGGATAGTCCAGGAGGCCTTTGTGCCATCCAAAAGTTAGAAAAGACAATTTTTGAAGTTGATATTTGATTTGGAAGCTGATATTTGATAAACCCTGTTAGATATGTTAGAGATTTAAAACGCTAGGTATATGAAATAGAATTCCAGATTACCATAAATTATTTAAATGATGACTGGAAAAAAATGTTTAAATTAAAAAACCTTACTCATTGTATTAGGGTCCTTTAAAGGGACAGAACTAATGGGATATATGTATATATGAAGGGGAGTTTATTGGGAGAATTGACTCACGCCATAACAAGGTGAAGTCCCATGATACACATCTGCAAGTTGAGGGACAAGGAAGCCAGTGGTGGGGTCAGTCTGAGGCCCAAAACCTTAAAATTCAGGAAGCCAGCAATGTAACCTTCAGTCTATGGCTGAAGGCCTGGGAGCCCCTGGCAAATCACTGATGTAAGTACAAGAGTCCAAAAGCTGAAGAACTTGGAGCCTGTTGTTCGAGGGCAGGAAGCATTCAGCACAGGAGAAAGATGGAGGCCAGAAGATTCAGCAAGTCTTCTCCTATCTACTTCTTTTTTCATCTTCTCCTGCCTACTTCATTCTAACTGCACTGGCAGATGATTACATGGTGCACACATGAGGATGGGTCTGCCTCTCACAGTCCCTGACTCAAATATTAATTTCCTTTGGCAACACCCTCACAGACACATCCAGAAACAATACTTCCCATTCTTTAATCCAATCATGTTAACACTAAATATTAACCATCACATTCATTAAGAGGGAAGTCTTAACTTTCCAAACAATCTGCCTCCTGTCTTCTTCTTTTCTTCTTTGGTAGTTTATTCACAAGCAAACCAGAATATCTCATTGTCCTTTAATATTATGTGAAAATCTTGTTCAAGACAAAGAAAGCCAAAGTTAACCCTTGCGCTAGTCTGCTATTAATGTCAATCCCAATTTTTTAATTAAAAAAATTTTCATTAAAGTTTTTAATTGAGTTCTCAAAACAAAAACCTGTACTTTTTGATAAAGAAGACTCAGCTTTCCAAAAAATCAAAAGATTGGACATAGCAGCAGCATGAGACAGAATCTATCTCTTCTTTTCTTTCTCTTTCCTTTTCCTTTCATAGTTTACTCAAAAAGTGAACAAAAATATTTTACTGTGTCTTATAAATACTACACAAAGTATTTGTTCAAAACTGAAAACCAAATTTTACTTTTATATTAGCGAGTTGTTAATACTAATACTAATTTTAATAAAACCTCATAAATATGCCACATCTCCCATCTTTTAACTACACTAGATTTCCATAAACATTTTATTTTAGATTTTCCCTCTACTTTTTATATTCATCTTGTTTTATCTATTATTTTACTTCTCTACTTCTTTCTTCAAAATCTTTATGTAACTTCAAACCAGACAAGATTTTTACCCACATTTTTATACCTTTGTAACTTTCCTCATCAAACATATTTTGCTTTTGTTTATATATTCCACATATAGAACTGTTTATCTCAAATCTAGTAATTTTTAAATCTTAATAACCCTGATTTCTAATGGAAAGCTGAGTTTCCCTTTTCAAAGAGTACAAGTTATTAAAAAACTTTTAATTATCACTTTGGCTAAATGAATAGCTATTGTTTCATGGTGGCCTGTGATCCTGTTTTGGTCAAGTGTTTTAAACCTTTGACATATTTGACAGGCCTCCCAAATCCAAATTTCAGCTTCAGAGTTGTCTTTCTTGACTTCTGATTTTGGGATGCTACAGAGGGCTCCTGAAGCATCCAAAAGAGAGATAAGCAGGATTAAAACTCTTTGTCTGGCTTATCCTTTGATCTATTTGATTTTAGTTGGTTTGGTTTATGGGAACACTAGTTAAAAGAGCATGCTTCAAATTCTTGGTATTATCCTTCTGATAGTCATAATGGTGTTCTCCCTGGTGTTCTTTATTCTCTCAAAAGTTTTAAATATTTGCATGCAGTCATCTGTAGAATGCCAAATAATCTCTCTTCAACTGGGATGATAAGAGAAGAAAGAAATATGTGACCCTGAGGGCACTATAACTTTTGAATGACCTGCAGAGGGTCCAACTCCAAAATGATGGTACCTGAGGGTGGTACTAAGACCCTAAGTTTTGGTCACACTCTCACCTAAATGAGAACTTGATGAAAATGGGAAAAAATTTAAACAAAATTATAGGAGGCTATGCACTAGGCCCCAACGGACCGGATCAAATCAAAATAGAGTCACATATGCTAAATCTGACATAACCAAACTAAGACTTTAAGGAAACACACAGATCCTAAAACAGACCAGGTTTTGTTTTTCCCCTGTAAACAGAACATTTCAGCTAATATGGGTTGGCCACGTCCTCACACAAATCTCATTCTGAATTGTAGCTCCCATAATCCCCACATGTTGTGGAAAGGACCTGGTGGGAGGCAATTAATCATGGAGGCAGGTCTTTTCTGTGCTGTTCTTGTGATAGTGAACAAATCTCACAAGATCTGATGGTTTTATAAAGAGGAGTTCCCTTATACAAGCTCTCTCTTGCCTGCCATGATGTAAGAGGTGACTTTGCTTCTCCTCTGCCTTCCACTGTGATTGAGGCCTCCCCAGCCACATGGAATGTGAGTCAATTTGTGACATGGTAATTGCCCCATAATCTGGATACCTTGACCATACCTCAGCTTTCCATTAAAACTGCTCTCTGTGACCCTAATGTCACAGGCAAACAGTCCAAACCAATGCCATTTTGGCCCCTGTGCCATTTTAAGAAAAACTAAGACTTGTAATAAGTAACTAAGGTCTGTAATTTTCCACCCTGCCCAGACAATGTGTAAACTAATGCTTACCTTGACTTCTATGAACCACTTAAGTTACAATCGGAATGTCCAAAGCCCCTCGCCCTCACCCCTGCCCAGGAGGTGCTTTACGGGCATAAAAGGTCTTGACACCCTCCTTTTGGGGCCACGGGTTAGAGAGATTTGAGTCCTCCGTGGCCACCGGCAATAAAGACCCTGTAATTTGGCCTGGTCTTTGTCTCAGTAGTGATTTTGCGCTCGCTGGGTTACAGTACATTAAATCTCTTTTTGTTTATAAATTACTCAGTCTTGGGCATGTTTTTATTAGCAGCGTGAGAAGAGACTAAAACACCAGCATAAGGAGGCACCCTCTACTCTAGCTCTTACAAAAAATAACTTGAAGTTCTTGTTCCCTTAAGTTCCGCCTAAAGGTTTCTCTGTTCATTGTGAACTATAACCTAAAGGTAGTTGTAAATAGACTGTAGCCTACTCTTGTGCTAATCACTGAGTTTTGGCCAAAGGTGGCCAGCTGTCCAAACTGTGTTCAAATAAGGCAGATGCCAAGCTGTAACCAATTTGACTGTTTCTGTACCCCATTTCCATTTTCTATGCATCACTTTCCTTTTTTCTGTCAATAAATCTTCCATCAAGTGGCTTCCCTGGAGTTCCTGAACCTACTCTAACTCAGGAGGCTGCCTGATTCGAGCATTGTTCTTTGTTCAAACTGTTAAATTGAATTCTGCTAAGGTTTTACTTTTAGCAAGGGGCAAAAACATCTTACTGACATGGGTTTTCCAACTAAAAAAATGTAAATACTTTCCACTTATAGATGTAATTTACTATTTAATGCTTAGTCATAGAAAGATTTTTCAGTAGGAATAACTCACAGAACGATTTCAATCCCCATGTAATCTTGTAAATGGACATCCTCTGTCATATCATGACATAATCATCAAGGTTCTCAGTTTAATTATGTGGCAGTATTGAAGGACTTTCTCCATAGCATACAGCAACAGAGAAGTAAAAAAAAAAGTTAGTGTTTACCTACATTAAATGTTTTATGAATTTAAAAAGTTACCAGTATAAACAATTTGGTTTATTACTGAATCATTCTCTATCTGCTCTGTAATTCCTCAACATATTGCAGTGATTTACTATGCTCTTGACATTTGCAGACCACTATTTAGTATGTTCTCTTTCTATGTACAGTTTTTCAAATAAGAAAGTCATATTTTACTCACATGTACCACAACTTAACCACCATCCCTCTGAATTTTATAAGACTACTGTTTATTTTGAAACTCTCATTATTGTTTGAAAGTATGTAAGAGGCATACTAAGCAGTTCAATATCCAATCTTTTAATTTTATAATTAGAATGCATTCAAGCTGTGCTTCTGCATTTTCCTAATGCCCTAAACACTAAATTGAAGTGTACTCTGAAATCATACATTAAACAGAAAATCTCCGAATTAGTAACTTAAAGTTTAGCTTTATACACCAAGGAGTTTTAGTCATTAGCAGGTAATTTAAATTCTTTATTCTCCCCATCCCTTTTGCCCCAGGGAATGTTAAACTTGTTTTTCAAACCCTCCTTCTGAAATATAAGGGGCAAAAAGAGTACAAAATCAGAATTTCAGGATACACAAAGATCCTTCAGCAGCCTTGATTCCTCTATTTTAGCTGTTTGTATCTTTCTTCTGTGTAAGGATAAATGGGTTGTTACTAGCAAGGCAGAAACAGAGTCTAACAAACTGGATCTAAAAAGAGTGAAATGGCATATTAGGGGTTAATTTCCTTTTACCTCCTAATATGGTTTGGCCCTGTGTCCCCACTCAAATCTCATCTTGAATTGTAATCCCCACTTGTCAAAAGGAAGTCCTAGTGGGAGGTGATTGGATCATAGGAGTGAATTTTCTCCATCCTGCTCTCATGATAGTGAGTGAGTTCTCACAAGATCTGAGCGTTTAGAAGTTTGGTACTTGTCCCTTTACCCTCTGCCTCTCTTCCACCACCATAAAAGGTATGCCTTGCTTTCCCTTCACCTTCTGCCACTATGAATGTAAGTTTCCTGAGATCTCCCCAGCCATGCAGAACTGAGTCAAGTAAATGATTTTTCTTTATAAATTATCCAGTCTCAGGTAGTATTTTATAACAGTGTGAAAAGGTACTGATTGGTTTGATTGGGCTGCTATACCAAGATATGATGGACTTTGTATTCAACAGTAGAAATTTACTTTCCCACAAATCTGGAGACCAAAAAGTCCAAGATCAGGGTGTGTGAAGGACTGGTTTTCAGTGGGATCTCTCTCTTTGGCTTGCAAATAGTCATATTCTTCTGTCTTCACATAATCATCCTTTGGTGTCTGTTTATGTCCTAATTTCCTCTTGTTAAAAGGCCATCTGTTATATTGGATTAGGATGCACCCTAATGATCGCATTTTAACTGAATTACCCTTTCAAAGACGCTATCTCCAAACACAGTCACATTCTCAGATACTAGGGCTTAGGACTTCGACATGTACATTTGGGGGAGATACAATTTAGCTGTGATGGAGCATTAGGCCAAAGGCTTCCCTAATATGATGTTTCGCAAAGGCAAGAGTAGGACTTGCATTCACTTAGAAACTGGGGATTACTATGACAAAACCTTTAACAATAGAAAAGTTTGCCCAGCTGTGTGGATGGACCCTTGATCTTAATAGCCACCTATAGCCTTGAGAACTCATAATTTTTCCAGTCAAAATAAATGTCTGATTGAGAAATGGTAATATTTTCTATGAATTCAGCATGGATGGGGCCTGACATAGACAATATAGAAAAATGAAGATTAAATGTGCCTTGTGAAGTATTCATAGGCTTTACTATCAAGCACGAAAATACATGACTAAGTGTTTTTTCAAGTTTTTGCTAAACCTGATATTTGAAGAATGTTCAAAGATGTTTTACTGATCTATAAATGCTGTGAGTTTTGCTGATGGAATAGCATATTTTGCACAACTTAAGTTATTGCACACAAATATATAATTTATAATCACTCACTTCTTTTTTTCCTACCTAGTAAATTTTCCTACCTGATGAATAACTGCATCCACTTTTGTGTTCTAATTTATACATGTTGGCTGTAAATACTGAATTGCTGAGATGAGTATTATACCAAAATTTAAATTTAGAAGCTGGAAAATAAACACTTATAAAAAATTTTAAATGCTTTAAATAGAGTAGCCAAGGCTACTAGACCTTCTACATTGAAAACCCCCCTGTAAAAAATATGTGATGTGGGGGAAGTTTTTTTGGGAATCATCTCAAGTAAGGATGCTCTTGTGATTCCCAGGGCTGCCATCACACGATATGCCTCTATTGGATCTGTCTTCTCCTGCTAGTGTTTTTGACTTTGTAATTTGTCAGCCAGCCTTTATCTTAAGACAGGCCCCAAATGACAATGTTGACACAAACACAACAAATATTTCTCCCTAAAATATCAAGGGACTAAAGTGAGGCAGTGGGGATAAAATCCTTGCCATTTCAAAAGTATTACTCTTCCACCTTTGTGCAAAAATATTTATACTCTAGCCTTGTGAAGTCTTGTAAAAAGGTTTGCCTGTGTCCCCACCCAAATCTCATATTGAATTCCCATATGCTGTAGGAGGGGCCCTGTAGGAGGTGATTGAATCATAAGGGCAGGTTTTTTTCTGTGCTGTTCTCTTGATAGTGAATAAGTCTCACTAGATCTAATGGTTTTAAAAATGGGAGATTCCCTCCACAAGTTATCTCTCTTTGCCTGCTGCTATCCATGTAAAATGTGACTTGCTTTTCCTTGTCTTCCACCATGGTTGTGCGACCTCACCAGCCATTAAGCTCTTTCTTTTATAAATTGCTCAGTCTCGGGTATGTCTTTATCAGCAGCATGAAAACAAATGAAGAAATCTTGCTACATCATCCTCCATCATACCAGAAAACTGGATTTCACTAGAGCCTTGCACAACTGGATTTTTAACCAAGTCATGTTATATTCCTAGAAAATTATAGCATTGATTTAAATAATATTGAAGCTATGTAGTGCCAATGTCTATTACATCCCTAACTTTAAAACCATTACAACTGCCCTAGCACAAGTCAGTTACAGCTAAAGTGAAGATGGAAAATTTCACTGAAAATTGTCCTGACCTAAAACTGATCTTTAATAATGCTACCCTTTTCACTCACTTGCTAATAAGTCCACCTGCATTTCCTATATTTCTTAAACAGCAAAAGTCCCATCATTTCAGATAATTTTGCTTATAGATTTTTCTTCACCAAGAAGTCCTGCATACAGTTCCTACCTTTGGCCAATCTCAAAGCTTCCCTCCATCACATCTCCCGCTTCAGTTCCTGCTGTCAGCCTCTATCACTGGAGAAAACAGTACTTAGCAGTCCTTTTGAATCTCTTTCTGACAGCTTCCTTATATCCCTGAGAAGATATTCTAGATTTTCTACTGTTTCACAGGGCATCTATCATATTCTTTTACATCTCTGATCCTTCAGGGAAAGAAAACTTGTTTAGCATTTCACAGAAAAATAAAGATTATTGGGTGGGAATCTTATATGGTTTGGATCTGTGTCCCCACCCAATCTCAAGTTGAATTACAATCATTGATGCTGAAGGTGTGGCCTAGTGAGACGTGACTGGGTCACAGAAGCAGAGTTCTCTTGAATGGCTTAGAATCATCTCCTGGTGCTATTCTTGTGATAGTGAGTGAGTTCTTATGAGTTCTGGTTGTTAAAAAGTATGTGGCTCCACACTCCCTGTCATTTGTTCCTGCTCCAGCCATGTCAGATGTTCCTGCTTCTCCTTTGCCTTTTGCCATGACTGGATGTTTCCTGAAGCCTCCTCAGAAGAAAAGCAGATGCCAGCATCATGCTTCCTGTACATCCTGTGGAACTCTGAGCCCATCAAAACTGTTTTCTTCATAAATTACCCAGTTTTAGGTATCTTTTTGTAGTCATGCGAGAACTAATGCAGAATACAAATTTCTTACCCTCAACCTAAAAACGTATTGATATCTGGCCTAGATCTCCCTTCATGCCTCCAATATATCTTGTTCATCATATCAGTGGCTGGTCTGCATGCATGGCAAATCCCAATCTTACTTTTCCTTTAGGAATTTTTCTGATCAAATATGTCTCCCTCCTCTGTATGTGTAATCTCTCCTTTTCTGCTAGTGTTTCCCCTCACTCTGAAGGCAAACCTAACTCTTCCTCATCTTTTAAACAAAGCCATCCTTTAACTTCATTTTCCACTGTAATCATATTGCTCCCTCTCCTTCTCACTCACATATTTTTAATAGAGTAACTACCACTTTCTCACCTTCTCAAAACTCATCAGCAAGAGTAATCTGTCCACCTAACTCCTTCTAAACTGCTCTTTCTTAGATTGCAAGTGTCAATGAAAATGCCAAATCCAAAGGTCATTGGTAAAGACTTATTTTCAGTGGCTCTATGGCATTTTTAGTGCTAAACAGCTTTTTTTTTTTTTTTTTTTAATGCATAACACTATTTACATGCTTGGTAACCTCATTCTGGGTTTTTATACCTTCAGTTTTCTCCCAGTCTCAGTTCCTTGCTCCTCTTCCACCAGTTACTGAAATGCCATTCTTTCTCTGTTTTGTCTTTGAATTTCTTATGTATGATCTGTACATTTTTGAAATTACCTGTTGTCTTCTCATGCTTCTTCTACTGCCTGTGCCTAGTTTGACCTGCAGATTCTGGCTGAGTGATGGATGAAAGGAGTTCACAGACACAGATATTTTGCCTGTGAGAGTGCAGCTAGGAGACCCTATGGCTTACACACCCCCAAGAGGGAGTCCAACCGTGCAGACCCCATATGCCTGAGATGCTTGTATTTATTTTAGAACAGGTTTAATGACAAAGGTCTAGAGCAAACACCATTTGTACATAACTAACACTGTTGACTCCTTGACTAGAGTGCAGTCCTACGTATGAATGATCATGGTGGGTTTTAGGGCAACATGAGTAAACAAGCTATTTAGAGAAACTCCTCTACATTCCTTTGTTTTCTGCTCTTTGCTATTAGCTCAAGGTAAGAGGATTAGGCTGCCTTCAGCCATAACTCTTTCATGAGGCTTTTACAAACCCTCCTGACCTTCAAAGAAGGTTTGTATCTTTCCTATAATTTTTCCCACCACCCTGACCAATCTTCCACATGCCTGCTTATTGGTAGTTCTGAAATCATAATAGCCAGCTCAAATTCTTCTAATATTGCATATTAGAAATCTGCATTGTGTTAGGCAGGTGTGAAAAACACTGCACAATGGAAACCCATGTTATTTCACCCAAATATCTCTTATTTTATTATTTTTATTTTTGTAACCTTCAGTTCATAAACAGTATCATTAGGTGTATAGTAGGTAAAGGGAGCTTTAAGAGCCCAGTTGGTGGAGTGAGGCAGCCCAGATTCAAATTTCTGTACTGCAGGTGAGCTACTTAACCACTGGTAGTCTTAGCTTCTATGTGTGAAAAATGCATAATAACATAGCCAACTTAGCTTGCTGATTCTAAGGTTTAGATGTAATAATTTTAAAAAGTGCTTAGCATAGAGCCTGATGCATAATTAGTTGTCAAGAAACTTTGTTTACCCCCTATTATAATAAGAATAAATACTAAATGCAATAAAAATAATTTAAGCAGTCATCCAAGTCAGAAAGCTGGGGTATATCCCAGACTTCATCTTCCTTCTGAGGCCCAGGTCCCATTAGCCACTTAGGCTTACCCACTTTTACCTTCATCATACTGACTATCATTATTTATTAACACCCCTCTATTTGCTCTGCCAGCATCTCAAGGCAGTAATTTACACTTCACTTGGACTGTTGCTATAGCATCAAATTGATTTTGGCATCTCTAACATATCGCACCTCTCTCCCTTCTACTGAATATTGCTGCCAAATAATCTTTATAAAAGGAAAACATTTTATTATATTACTATACCATGTACAAGCCCCATTGTATTCAAGATAAAATAGAAAATTCTTAATACAGCATAAGTATATTGACCCACCATGATCTCTCCTTTCTTTTCTGGTTGGTTCTATTTTTTGCCATGCTCTGATGTCAATTTTTATTTTCTTTTTTTACAAATTACTTCATGAAATTTGAACTCATTCCAGATTTTCAGTGCTTCGTTTTCCCTTTTTTTCTTTTCCTTTCTTTCTTTCTTTTCTTTTTGTTCTTTTTTTTGTTAGTTATTCTTCTTGGGCCTAGATTTCCTTTTCTCCAATATTCACTTGCACAGTTTATTTAAAACTCAATCACTGGCAGATCTTTGGAAATTTTTCTTTTCTATTCACACTATGTTTAATGAATATCTTCTTTAAATTTTCTCATTCTTCTTTTTAAAAAAATCTTTGTATCAATGCTACTCATTTTAAAGTACTACATTTGCAATAAATAGAAGGTAGTTGTTAATGTTAAAATGAAAATGAAAGAATTTTATTACATTCTCCTTAGATCCCATGCCCTAGCAAAAAGTCAGTAGACAGTAATATTATATTCATTTTACAAATGAAAAAAAAATGCTTTATGTCATTAATACAACTAATTTTTATGAGATGTAAATTCCGGGAGGTGAAGTCTGATTACAGACCTTTTTAGATGCTGGAAACAAAGTTTCTTCCTATTTTCCTTATTTCAATAAGTAAGTTTTTGTTAGTATTGTTGCTTGCTTCTTTTTAATGCAGCATATTTTCTTAACACTTCTTATATCCTTCCTTATCTGTTTTAATATATTTATTAATAGACTCACTGTAGATCAATTTACATGAGGTTGTCCAGGTTTATATCTGTTGTCTCAGTGTAATTGTTAATAGTGCCCACTTCCACTTCTAAAATACACCAATATGAATGATGGATTACATGGTGGCACTTATTATATATGTCTGCTTCTGATGGGGACTCTAATCCAGCATTATATAATTTTTTGAAGTAATCAGCCTCCCCAAATATGTTGTTATTTAGGCCCACAAGTTCGTAATCTCCTAGTGTTGTCAACTGCTTATCAGCCAACTCATAAGAGAAGAAACCAAATCACCATTTGATCAACCCTGAGTTTAGTATTAGGGTTGACCGGCTGAGTATTAAAAGCCCTGAGCCCCACAAAGCACTTTTAGCTATTTCTCATTGGAATGCATCAACTTTGGGTTTTATCCTTTGCCCTAGTAAAGAAGCGGTTTTAGAAAGGACTACACCTGAGATTTTAATTTTCCAGCTATAAGAGTTTAGAGGATCGCATTATGCAACTTTACTCAGAATTAGCTGAGCCCCACACATTTTTGTCTGCTATTTAAGGCACCAAGGCTCAATGGTGTTCTGATTTTACTCATAAGGACACATGAAGCTAAGCATTAAGTTACTACCCAGGTGGGTTATGGCTGGCACTGTCTGTCCAAAGCAAAGGGAAGAGCTGAGTTGGCACAGACTGAACAGGTGCGTGGTAAGTGAGTGTGTGGGGGCCAACGTGGAGGTGCTAGTGGGAAGCTGATGAACAAGATCCCATTATTTACTATCTTTTATTAATTTGCCAGACTGTTGCCTGGCTGTCTCCTGCTCCAATCTAAAGCCACCACCCCATACATGCCAGTTCAATGCAAACCTCAGTCACTTTGGAAATTTCCTACCATTTTTCTGTTTTTCTAATATCCCTTCTGTATTCCTTCCAAGGATTGCTCTTTGAGGAGAAAGCTAAGAGTAGTGTTAAGTTCAGCGTCTTCATTGGAAACAGAATCATATACGAATCAAATCAGGACCTGTTTTCATTTCTCCCATATCCTGAAATGCATAAGTTAAAATTTAGATGGTGGCTAGCAAGACTCTGTGCCATCAGTGGACACTTGCTATTATGTCTGCTAAGATTGCCCACTATTTCCCTTAGGGTATGCCTCTTACCAGCCCTTTCTGAATAGTTTGAAGTTCTACCAAGATTTAAACAGTGGCAGATGCCTCCTGAAATAAGGAGTGTTGTGTTTATTTTCTATTGTTGGATGACAAATTACCATACATTTAGCAGCTTTTATTATCTCATATTTCCATTAAGTTGGAATCCTGATATTCAGTGACTGGATCTTCTCAGACTGAAATCAAAGTTTCAGCCAGGTCAGAAAGTTGATCCTGAGTTTCAAACATTTTCTCTAAGTGTATGAGCTGCTGGTAGAACATATTTCTTTGTTGTCATAGAACTGAGGTCACCACAATCTTGCTGGCTGTCAACAGTGGATATTCTTGGCTCCTACAAGTTGCCAACCATACCCTGGCATGTGGCCCTCTCCAAAACATGGCATCTTGCTTCTTTAAGGCTCTCATGAGAATCTCTCTGTAAATCGCACAGACTACTTTTAAGGATATTTCCTACTCAGAATAATATCTCTTTTAGTTAACTCTATGTCAACTGATTAGAGACGTTAATAATATCAGCAAAATTCCTTCTATCCCATAACATAAGCACCAGAGTGATATCTCATTATAGTCCCAAATCCCACTCACATTTAAGACTAGGAGATTACATAGTGCAAGAACACCACAGGGCCATATTATAATATTATAATGCTGCATAGAGTAAAATAAATTTAAATATACATCATAATATTTAGAGATGGTCAGTGCCTTGGTCAGTACAGAGTTAGCAGCAATTTCCATATCATCCTGTAACAACTTAAGATGCAGATTACTAAAGTATATAAATCCTTCCCAAATATAATACCAGATCATCCAGGTTTACTTTCATTTCTACTAATCATTCTAATTTCATTTCAACTTATCTATTTAAATTATAAGGATAATTACAATAATTTATAATAAACGGATGTGCAACAATCCTTAATTTTGTAGGCACTGTTTCATGACACTTTGTGAAATTTGATAACTTTTAGAGATAGATTAAACTAGGCTGAATAAAGAAAATAGAAAAAACTGCATTTACTGTAACATGAAAAGAAAAGCATTCATTAAGAAGGGAGCCATTTTTACTTAAATACAAATGTAAAAATGTAGCTCTGAAAACTGTGTAGTCAGAAGGTAATGCACGTTACATTGTTCCTCAAACACACAAATGTTTCAGTAGAAATTTATTTTGATTAAATTTCTATTAAATGAATTATACTGGCATTAAAATTGGAGCATGGAAATCCTGATGAAGTTAAACTTTTAAAAATGTTTATTTTGTATATGTCTTAAAATGCAAATAACAAATGTATGAGTTATAATTAGAGAGATAATTAAAATACATTGCAAACATGAATTGCTATGAGGATTAAGAAATATATCTATATGAGGATAAGTTAAAATAAATGAGAAATATTGTGCATAAAATATATTATGACTCAAAAGTTTTAGTTCAGAGACAATAAGATATTTTCAACCCAATACAATCAAAATACTGTGAGCTCCAAAGACATATGCAGATATGGAAGCAGTGTTCAAACAGTTTTGCTGAGAGGAAAAATGAAAAGCTAGCTGTAGACTGGTGTATTTTATATTAACTATATAATAAACAGACAAGCCCCTTAAAATCATAAAATAACAGTGATTAAAGCTAGTGATTTACTTAAGCATTTTTAAAATAAAACTAAGGCATGATTATGATCTATAGATAAGACTTACAACATACAACATATTTGCTACTTTGATCAATTACATATAAACTTTTATCACTTTTTTATCATCATACTTTAAGTTCTGAAAAAAGTGCAGAATGTGCAGGTTTGTTATATAGGTATACACATGCCATCATGGGTTGCTGTACCCATTAACCCATCATTTACATTAGGTATTTCTGTTAATGCTATCCCTCCCCCAGCTCCCATACCCCAACAGGTCCTGGTGTGTGATGTTCCCCACCCTGTGTCCATGTGTTTGCATTGTTCAACTCCCACTTATCAGTGAGAATATGTGGTGTTTGGTTTTCTGTTCCTGTGTAAGTTTGTTGCAAATGATGGTTTCCAGCTTCATCCATGTCCCTGAAAAAGACATGCATTCATGCTTTTTAATGGCTGCATAATATTCCATGGTGTATATGTGCCACATTTTCTTTATCCAGTCTATCATTGATGGGCATTTGAGCTGGTTCCAAGTCTTTGCTATTGTGAATAGTGCTGCAATACACATACGGGTCCGTATGTCTTTATAATAGAATGATTTATAATCCTTTGGGTATATGCTCAGTAATGGGATTGCTGGGTTAAATGGTATTTCTGGTTCTAGATCCTTGAGGAATCGCCACCTTGACTTCCTCAATGGTTGAACTAATTTATACTCCCACCAACAGTGTAAAAGCATTCCTATTTCTCCAAATTCTCTCCAGCATCTGTTGTTTCTTGACTTTTTAATGATTGCCATTCAAACTGGCATGAGATGGTATCTCATTTTGGTTTTGATTTGCATTTCTCTAATGACCAATGATGATGGGCTTTTTTTCATACATTTGTTGGCCACATGACTGTCTTCTTTTGAGAAGTGTGAGTTCATATTCTTCACCCACTTTTTGATGAGGTTTTTATTTCTTTTTTTTTTTTTCTGATAAATTTGTTTTAAGTTCATTGTAGATTCTGGATATTAATCCTTTTTCGGATGGATAGATTGCAAAAATTTCTCCCATTTTGAAAGGTTGTCTATTCACTCTGATGACAGTATCTTTTGCTATGCAGAAACTCCTCTTTAGTTTAATTAGGTCCCATTTGTCAATTTTGGCTTTTGTTGCCATTGCTTTTGGTGTTTTAGTCATGATTTGCCCATACCTATGTTCTGAATGGTTTTCTCCTAGGAATTTTATGGTCTTAGGTGTTACATTTAAGTCTTTAATCCATCTTGAGTTAATTTTTGTATAAGGTTTAACGAAGGGATTCAGTTTCAGTTTTTTGCATATGGCTAGCCAGTTTTCTCAACAGCATTTATTAAATAGTGAATCCTTTCCCTATTGTTTATTTTTGTCAGATGGTTGTAGATGTGTGGCATAATTTCTCAGCTGTCTGTTCTGTTACTTTGGTTTAAATATCTGTTTTGGTACCAGCACCATGCTGCTTTGTTACTGTAGCATTGTAATATAGTTTGAAGTCAAGTTGCATGATGCTTCCAGCTTTGTTCTTTTTGCTTAGGATTGTCTTGGTTATTCAGGCTCTTTTTTGGTTCCATATGAAATTCAAAGTAGTTTTTCTAATTTTGCAAAAAAAACCAATGGTAGCTCAGTGGGAATAGCATTGAATCTATAAATTACTTTGAACAGTATGGCCATTTACATGATATTGATTCTTTCTATCCATGAGCATGGAATGTTTTTCCATTTGTTTGTATCCTCTCTTATTTCCTTGAGCAGTGGTTTGTAGCTCTCCTTGAAGAGGTCCTTCACCTCCCTTGTAACTTGAATTCCTAGATATTTTATTTCTTTTGCAGCAATTGTGAATGGGAGTTGACTCATGATTTGGCTGTTTGCCTATTATTGGTATATAGGAATGATTGTGATTTTTGCACATTGATTTTCTATTCTGAGACTCTGCTGAAGTTGCTTATCTGTTTCAGAAGCTTTTGGACTGAGATGATGGGGTTTTCAAAATACGCAGTCTTGTCATTTGCAGCCAGAGATAATTTAAATTTCTCTCTTCCTATTTGAATACCTTTATTGTTTTCTCTTGCCTGATTGCCCTGGCAAGAAATTCCAATACTATGTTGAATAGGAGTGGTGACAGAGGGCATCCTTGTTTTCAGTCAGAATGCTTCCAGCTTTTGCCCATTTGATATGATATAGGCTCTGAGTTTGTCATAAATAGTTCTTATTATTCAAGCCAGAAGAGAGTGGGGGCCAATATTTAAAACTCTTAAAGAAAAGAATTTTCAATCCAGAATTTCATATCCAGCCAAACTAAGCTTCATAAGTGAAGGAGAAACAGAAAAGCAAATGCTGAGAGATTTTGTCACCACCAGGCCTACCTGACAAGAGCTCCCAAACAAAGCACTAAACATGGAAAGAAAAAATCAGTATGAGCCACTGCAAAAATATACCAAACTGCAAAGACCATCAACACTGTGAAGAAACTACATCAAGTAACGGGCAAAATAACCAGCTAGCATCATAATGAAAAAATCAAATTAACACACAACAATATTAACCTTAAATGTAAACAAGATAACTGCCCCAATTAAAAGACACAGACTGGCAAATTGAATGAGTCAAGACCTATCAGTGTGCTGTGTTCAGGAGACCCATCTCACATGCAAAGACACACATAGCGTCAAAATAAAGGAACTGAGAAATATTTACCAAGCTAATGGAAAGAAAAAAAAAAAAAAAAAGCAGGGGTTGTAATCCTTTCATCACTTTTAAATCCAGAACATAAAATGTTTCCTTTTATTTAAATAGCTTTCTTCCTTCTTCCTTCCTTCCTTCCTTTCTCCTTTTCTTTTCTTCTTTCTTCTTTCTTTCTTTCTTTCCCTGTCTTTTCCTTTTCTTTCTTTCCTTAATTCACTTCCTCCCTCCCTTTTTTTTTTCTTTTTTTTTTTTTTTTATTTTATCCTTTGCTTACAGCCAAATATAGATCTGGCAACATAGCACTTTCATTGTATTTCAAGTGTCGGATTCCTTCTTAGATGCATTGTTCTTATTAATATAAATAGATAAAAAATCAGAGTGTAAGTAATGTCTAATAGTAGTCTTATAGTATGTGAAAAACTACATACACTTGCAAATCATTAATGTAATCATCCACTTTACATTAGGATTCTTGTGCAGATCAACAAGTTTATCTATTTGAAAATAAAGGCATTGCTAACAAATAAATGGCCATAGGCTATATGTGCTGGGTGCTGTCTAATGTAAACAACTCCTTCATGAAATTTCTGTCTCTGCTTGAAAAATGATCACAAATATCAGTGAGCCTTTTGTTTGGGGACTGAGATATTATATTAAACAGTACATTGTTGTTGGTAATAGAGCAGAATAAGAAAGACAGAAGTAGGGATCAGGGAGATGGGGTTCAATTTTTTTTTCTGCTTTGGCTGTCTGGTGACAATTGCCAAAACTCTGAGAACTTAATTCCACTACTTTTCAATTGAGCCAATAAAAGACATTGCTTATAAGGTGATATTGTTAGAGAGTTGAAAGAAATATGCAAAGTCCTTTAGGCGGCACATGGCAAATCATAAATAGTAAATACTTGGTAGTACTTGTAGTTCTTTAAAACTTTTTCCATAATCCGGTGAATTTGGGCAATATTCCATATTTTATCTACCTTTGACAATTCATAATGCATAATGGTTAATGAAATGCTCTTAGGGAACTTATCATCTCATTTATTTATTTAAGCTTAACATTGTGTTAGTTATTTAATAGGGAGTGTGTGTGTGTGTGTGTGTGTGTGTGTGTGTAATACTTATTGTTTTATTTTACTTTAATTTTGAAAAAGACTACCTTATTGCATTCTTTTTACTTTTTCTTTGGATCATCATAAATAAGGATTTTTCTGTTATATGAAGCCTATCATGATACAATATAATTTAAATTGGCAAAGTGAAAAGTGTTCATGAAAACATTTTCTGTTGATTAACAGCAGTTCTCGAAATTCCACAGGAAAAAAATGTTGATTTTATTTCACTTTTTGTCATAGTGGAAATGGTGATTTAAAAAAAAAAATAGTTGAGAAGACATGTATATTTGGCAAAAAAAAAACACAAAAACAAGTGAGAGAGAAAGAAATTGGGGTCCAGAGATTGCTTTACCAACTTTGTCTGAAAGTATTTTGCTTCATGACTATGAACTAGCATTCTTTTATATCGTCCCATTTGATAATTTAAACTTCCATAGACGTTACTCATGCATATACCAAATACTGAAGTTTTTATTTGGTGATTTGCTCAGTGCTATTGCTTAGCATAAGTCAGTTAATCATTTAATGTTAATAGCAAACACTGAGAATTTAGCAAAACAATTCCAGTTTTAATTTTGAACACTCTTTAATGTGTGTAATTTTCCAATCAAACATTGAACGTTATACACTCTGGGAGATTTTCAAATTTAGGAGAGAAATGCAGGCATTTTAAAAGTTTTTTTAGGGGGTTGTTATGAACTGGAGGTTGGAGAGGATAGAAGAAAAAGTATAAGAATAGATGTATATGTGTTGCTGAATGTCAATGATTTAATCAAATGGGAAACTCTCTTTCCAGATGTTACCATTGTAACATATTTGTAGCAGCTGTGCACATTTTCTGATATTACAGAAGCAGCAAAAATGTCCTTTTAACTTACCTTTTTTCTCAGAGACAACATTGGCAGGTAGAAATGGCTCTCTGAGCACCGTCGAAAGCACAGCTTTTAAAGAGAAAAGTGTAAAAGATGGAAGCAAAATGTAGCATTATGGTATTGTAGCACTTTTCAGGAAATCAAAAGTGAGGAATTAAGTATATTCATGGTCCTTTGAGTATTATTGTTTTTATTTCCTTTTTTTTGGTCTAAAATATGAAAGTCTATCTAAAATGATGTTTTTCTTTTCTCTTGTCATTATTCTTCTCTAAAGATCCTAATGACATGGCAGCACAACATTTAGAACAGATTGTCACCTAGGAATAACAGTGATGCAGTACAAGATTATCTTTCTCATCATGTGTGGTCCCTGGTCCCTTTCCCTCTCCAGTGCCACAGTTTGCCTCCTCCTTTACGTATCATGTGGCATATAATCTTTATTCCCTCAACAAATCTGCTCACAAAAAGGTTTTATTTTATTTTCATGAATTTACAACCAAATGCTATCTCTCTAAAGTTTATTTGCATTTTAAACCTTATCTCAGACCATGGAAGCAAAATATTTAACACCCCGTTAAGGGGATTTTAAGCATCACTCGGCAGGCAGGAGTATGTGTTCTATGAGTAAATCATTTTTCTGCTTCTCAGAAATTGTATTCTCTGTAGTTGCTTCTCCAGGTGGGAAAGCAAAATAGTTTAGAAATAAAATTGCTAGATGTAGGGACAGGCAGACATAAATTTGGACCCCTGCTTCTGCCATTTGCCTCTTGAATGATCCAGGGAAAGCCACTTAACCTTTCATTTTCCATTTCAGATAAGTGAATTAAATAATGAAAGCTACTGCATAAGGGTGTTGTGAAAATCAAATAGGTTATTGGGAAAAGTATCTAATTATAAATGGTAACTATTATTATTGCATTAGTCTGGTTTTGGCTGAAGACTTAGAGTACTCAATTTAACTTTAATTATTCTTTTGATAGATTGTGTTTTATCTATTCTATTATGAAATGTCAATAAACCTTAAAATATCCATCACTTCAGGTGGTTGCCAGTGTCCAGTCTCACATCTTTGGAATTCTCCTCAGTATTTCCACTTGAGTGCCTGCCTGCCGCATCATATTCAGCATTTTCTCTGTTCCTCTTTGCACTAGAATCAATACTCGCCTGTATCTGCTTGGCCTCCTTTTGACAACAAATAATGCCTGCGAACAGGGAAGCCTCTTGCTCAGCAAGAATAAAGTATATTAGAGAGCAAGGAGAGTCAACTATAAACTCACAGATTAACCTAGCATCACCAGCACAGACATTCAAATTGAATACTTTCTTACCCCCCAGGGGTGAGATCCCAGCTCCATATACTAAACCCTGCCTTAGCTGACAGTCTGGATATAATAGACTGGTGGTATCCACTGAGAGTTTCAAAATTTTCATTTCTCGAGATAATAATGTCTGGCTATCTGATAACACCTCAGTATTAATTCTATCCTATGGCTTTTATTCATTGAACAATTCGCATTCATTCAGCCACCACTTCTTGGATGTTGACATTATGTCCATTATGAATCAGGGCCATAATGAATATAGTCACTCAGAATATGGGCTGTTTTTTTAATATCTTGTCTAACATGATCAGAGATAAATGCTTTATTATTCATCCCCCCAATTCTCCTCTACATATTGTTTTATTCTACCCTTGTTCACTAATCATACAGTAACAAAATTGACCAGCTATAAAGTCTGACTATTCTTCCTTAGTTATCATTCTAGTATCTTCTACACCAATTTTTAATTCTGAAGGCCATTAAGTTATATGAGTTATACTATCATATGCTAAAATATTTTAATTGATTCACTTTCTTTCAACCTAAAAATATTTATTTAACTTGAGTGAAGTATATTCTTAGATCATCTTTTCTCCTATCATTCATATTACAGATAAATATATAAGCAGGAAATAAAAATAAATAAACAAACATCCTTAAACACTTCCTCCTATCTCACATTAAACACTGTCAAAGGAAAGCATTCCAACAAATTTAAATAAATATCTAAGTAACTGGCTTTTATTTGCCATTCAGGATCCAGGGTAGCTTCAAATCTACAAAACAGAATGAGAGCTCTCACTGGGCAATGGCAGAACCTTTTGAAAAGAGGAAACATGGAAACAGAACAATGGAAAGAAAAATAACTCATTGGTTATCATGAGGTTACTTTATCTGTAATGGTTAAAGCACAAAGGACTTCCTTATAACAATGACTCAGGCAGACCAGAATTCCTGATTCCTGGAATAACTGGTCTGTTTGGGAACCTACCTGTTTCCTTAAATTTTGGTTTGGCCTGGTCTGTTGGGGCCTAGGGCAGGAGCTCAATCCAACACAGTGCCTCCTATAATTTTTGTTTATCCACACAAACATTAATTCCTGGTGGAGTAAAGATCTAAATGTGAAAGAGAGATTTCTAAGTCTTACTGAAAAATATTGAAGAACACTTTCATAATATCTGGTTAGGAAATTAATTCTCAAACCTAATATAAAATGAAAAATGATGAAGAAAAAATTTAATTAAACAACATTAGTATAAAAAATGCCGGTTCACTAAGTAACATCATAAAGCAGAACAAGTAGAGACTGAGGGGACATTTGCTTTATAATACAAATACAATGCCTATAGATGTCAGAATGTATTAGAAAACTCATAGGGAAATCTTAGGCAAATTTCTACTTTAATCAAGAGAATAAAATTCTTGTTCACACCATCATACTGGTAAAAATTTAGGACATCTAAAATAGCTGTTACTACATTATAGAAACTTTATTATACTGCTAGTGAGGGTATGTTACTTAATGGGAGTATTTTAAATAGGATTTATGTTCTGTAACACAAACATAGCAGAAGCATATAGAATTTTATTTATCTCCTATGGAAAAGTACCCACTATAATATCTCTATAACTTGGAAGTTTTCAAGAACCCAGCCTCTGTTTTACTGTTCCATCATTGTAGAGGGCCCAAGATGGCCCACATTTATTGGTTAATGGAAGACAATGAAGAATAACTTTTGAAAAATCAAGATAAAATGTAGAACAAAGATATGTTCATCACTGAGAGAGAAAGAATTTAAGAGAAAGCTTGTCCATTCAATAATGTATTCATTATTTATTAAGCAATTATATGACAGACACTGAGTTAGAACCTTTCTTTACATGTTATTCTAAGAGCTGGTCAATAACTAATTTTTAAAATCACCAATGCATATCTCTCACATGCCAGTAAATAAAGCTACATATTGATGAAATATAATATTAATTTCTGTTCTAAAAATATACATATTTTCCTTCTGAAAACTTGTAGGAAGGAGTTATTTCTTGATTTTTTTAAAAAAAGAAAACAATATATAGCCTGCATATAGCTGTTCATGTATATAATCCTAACACTTTGGGAGGCTGAGGTGGGAGAATCCCTTAAGGCCAAAAGCTTGAGACCAATCTGGGCAAAATACCAAGATCCCATCTTTAAAATAATTTTTTTTGTGTGTGTTGTTTGGGAAAGTGAAACTTGAGAATCAGTTCTTTTTTTTTTTTTTCCCCCATTTATTTTATTGCATTTTAGGTTTTGGGGTACATGTGAAGAACATGCAAAATTGTTGCATAGGAACACACGTGGCAGTGTGATTTGCTGCCTTCCTCCCCATCACCTATATCTGGCATTTCTCCCCTTGCTATCTCTCCCCAGCTTCCCACCCCCCACCGTCCCTCCCCTATTTCCCCCCAACTGACCCCAGTGTGAGTGCTCCCCTCCCTGTGTCCATGTGTTCTCATTGTTCAACACCCGCCTATGAGTGAGAACGCGTGGTGTTTGATCTTCTGCTCTTCTGTCAGTTTGCTGAGAATGATGGTTTCCAGGTTCATCCATGTCCCTACAAAGGACACAAACTCATCGTTTTTGATGGCTGCATAATATTCCATGGTGTATATGTGCCACATTTTCCCTATCCAGTCTATCGTCGATGGGCATTTGGGTTGGTTCCAGGTCTTTGCTATTGTAAACAGTGCTGCAATGAACATTCGTGTGCACGTGTCTAAAATAATTTTTTAATTAAAGATTAACTGGGCACGATGGCAGGCATCTGTAGTCCCAGCTACTTGGGAGGCTAAGCGGGAAGGATTGCTTGCGCCCAGGATTTCTGTGCTGCAGTGAACTATCTTCCTGCTACTCCAGCCTGATCAAAAGAGCAAGATTTTGTCTCTAAATACATAAATAAATACCTAAATATTTATTTTCTAATATGGTCCCTTAAACAAATAAAAAACAAAATTAAATACGTATTAATCATGTTAATTAAATTAATTTTCAGTTCATTTTTAAAATTTACACGTGGTTTGAACCTCAATATGTGCCAGGTACCATACAAAATTCTAAATAAAGTAAGAATAATTTAAAAATATTTATTCTCAAAAGGCGTTTGTACTTTTGTAGGAAAATATGTATAAACAAGTAATTATTTAAAAATGAGTTAAATATGCTTAAAATAAATCCACAAAGTTATTGAATCATAAAAGAGGACTTCCTATCTGATGAGGTTAGGAAGCCAGGCAAGTCTTTCCAGAAGGCATTATACTGAATTGAAAGACAGATGAAATTGATCAAATAAAAATAAGAAGGGGATGGTAGAACACTTTGGGCAGATAGAGTACAAAAAAGGATGAGAATGGAGGCTAACTATAATCAAACATAAGAATAGTCAGCACAGGATAGTGTTATATTAATACATCTTAGCGAGGGAATATGTTCTCTTTCCAGGTCCACAAGGGGGCATAGTTTTAAGAACAAGAACTTCCCAGCACCATGACCCTCTCCCATCTCTCTCCATCTGGGAGATTTAATAGTTTCTGTTTTAATTATCACAGGCATGGAAAAGGGTCAAAAAGTCAATCACTCTAGAGGAAGTGAACTTTAAGGGAACACTTTTCACTGGCCGGGGGGGCTTGGAGAGGGATGGAGAGGGATGGAATTCCTCCCAGGTTAAAAGTCCTTGTCCCCACACCTGACCAGATTTCCCCTCTGGGGTCCCCTTCCACACTCTATCTTGTGGAAGCTTTCTCTCTTCCCCTCGTTTTTCTCTTTCTCTGCTTCAATAAATCACTTTCTGCGAACACCGTTTTGGGGTCCATTATGTACTTTACGAGTGCACTGTGCCGTGGTCCCCTCTCCCACTGTTGAGAGAGCAAGGTACCAAGAACTTGGAGAAACATCCCCTCAGTGGAGCTGAGGGCCCCTCTGAACCCCAGCAATTACATTTGGCGAGCCAGCCAGCAGGAGAAGACTTAAAGCCGTAAGTAAAACCAGCTCCATTCTGTCCTGTCTCTTTGAGAACACTGGAGCAGCGGCGCCAAGCCACGGAGACCCCAGCCTGTCTTAAGCAGTGCGGGCCAGCCAGAATTAAAGGTGCAGTTTTTTCCTTGAAGCTCTCTCTCTGCTTTCCCTCTCTTCCTCTGTCCTTCGGCTATTATCTCTGAGACAAAAGCCTGTGGAAGCCTGTGGGATGCTGTGGGGCCTAGCGGGTGAGCACACCCCCGGGGCCTTTTGCTCCTTGCTGGCCGGGAATGAGAACTTGGACCATCCGCAGCTCAGCCCCAGGGGTGTGCCTGGGCAAGCACAGCAAGCTGCAGTTGGGCGGAAAAAAACAGCAGGGAAGGGACAGGGTATAGCCCAAGCCTGCATGAAACCCGAGCCTGCATGGGATCAGGGAGCACAGCGGCCTGGTGCATGGTTCTGGTAGGCCTCTCTGGCATCCCCAGTCACAGGCAGGAGGATAAAAAGGCTTCCTCAGGATGCTCACCTGCCGGCTGCAGGTCCCTGTGTTGATAATGGCTCCCGGAGTGGCCCCAGCATGCACGTGGTCCTGGCAGGGTCAATATGGGTGAATGAAAGCTGTGGGGGCGTGGCACTGTTCATGAAACTGACAGCTGGCTTTTAAACTCACAGCAGCAAGCGGTTTTTTGTTTGTTTGTTTGTTTGTTTGTTTGTTTTTTCTCTTGGCATGCGGCTGGGAAAGGAAAAGCAGCTGCTGGCCGCTTTCAGGTGGCCACACTGCCTCAGGGTACAGCATCCTCATTCAAAATACAGATTATGAAAGCTTCTTAAGAAACCTTGCTTTAATGCTAGTGGTCAAGTAGGGAAGAGGTTAAGGCATAGGGCCTGCAACTGCAAGGTTCCTAGTTCAAATCTTCAGTGGAGCCAGTCTTAAACTGGGGAAACCTTTCGGGAAATTCAGAAGCTGAAGGCTATGGGTCTTTGTGTTTGTTGTATAATTTGTCTTGCTTAGGGTTGGCTGTCTCTCTATGGCAGAACTTTTCCATCTAGATGATCACAGTTAAACCAAGTCCAGGTCCCAAATAGTCAATGGCAGGCCTTATATCCCTAAGAGCATTTTCCTACTGAAAAATGGGTTGGGGGAAGAGGCCCTGGTCCTGAGGGTATTGTTCTGGCCTCAGCCATACAGCCTGCCTTCTTTAAACTGTGTACTCTAGTGGCCCCTCCCTAGAAGTTTACTCTTCTAGGGCAATTTTATAAATTGTCCTGTGTAAATTGGGCTTTTGCTGGGGAATATTGGTACCCATCTCCTGAGCCTCACTGGCCTTGTCAAGGACTCGTTGGTATGAACTACCCAACCCAGTAGCCCTTCATGCCTCTATAGTGGACACTGGAGGTCATGCAGACAGTGAGTGTCCTATGATGCTGGTATGCGTGATTCAAATCCAGTACATGGGAGTCCCTCCGAAAAAGATGATCACACATCTTGGGTACAGAAATTTTGAGATACTGACTGGAGGATGCTCCGTTACCAATATCTTACCTGGGGGATGCCTCAGGTCGAGTGGCTATAATTATTAAACAGGAATGCGGCCATTCCTTGTGTTCAATTTCAGATGGGTGCCAATCTTCCTAAGATCAAGTCCCCATTAAAGTGTATACTGGAAAATTGGGACCAATTTGACATATGAACATCGAAGAAGAAGAGGCTCATTTTCCTCTGCCGAACAGAGTGGCCAAATTACCCCCTGCCAAGTGGAAAAACCTGGCCCCCAAAGGGAAGTATATATTACGATGCTATTCTACTGTTAGACCTGTATTGTAAAAGTGAGGGTAAATGGTTTGAGGTTCCATATGGGAACCTTTTCCCTAAGGAATAAGCCTCAGCTTTGTCAGGCCTGTACCACATAGCTATTCAGCCCTCCTCAGAACTACCTCCATATGTGGGACTCCCTGTGGCAACTACCTCCACCAATGCCAACCAGGGCTCCTCAGCTCCTGTACCCCAGCAGGAGCCAGGGAGGGCTGAGATGCCCAGGGCATCCTAGGCTACCTGGATGCCCAGACCCTGCCCCCTAAAGGTAGTGGGAGGAGAAGTAGGCCAGACCAAAATAATTCTTGAACTCCGATTATTCTTTTCATAGTGGGAAGAAAGCTGTCTTTTTCTAGGAAAATGCTGCTACTTTGTAAACCAGTTAAGTGTTGTTTTAAACATAAAGAACTCAGGAATCAATCAGACACAGGGCTAAAGACCTTCAAGAAATAGCATCATGAAGCTTGTTTAACAACTGACCGTCCTTGCTCTAATCTCTCCTTGGCTCATTTATAACCATTCCATAATTGTTGGCCTCTGGGCCTCTTGTCTCTAACCATCTTGTCACATTCATTTCTTATAGAACCATAAGGTCACAAATAATCCTGCAACTGGAATCCTGAATGTTCTTGACTGGTGAGCTCTATCGTGGACTTCAGGATCAACCTGCACCCCTAAAAGGCTCCCCTCTAGAGGAAACCTCAACTGCAGGGTCCTTTCTATGCCCCATTTCAGCAGGAAGTAGTTATAGAGTGATGGGTGCCCATGTTCCGGCAGGAGTTGAACTTCCCTGTTCAGAGCGGGGAACGAGGGAAGGTGTCCTCTTTCTGGGTCCACAAGGAGGTGTAGTTTAAAGGGCAAGAACTTCCCAACTCCATGCCATGCCTTCCTCCCATCCCTCTCCATCCAGGAGATTTAAGTTTCTGTTTGAATTATTGCAGGCACGGGAAAGGGTCAAAAAGTCAATCACTCCAGCAGAAGTTTAAGGGCGCTCTTTTCATTGGCCATGGAGCTTGGAGAGGGAGGGATTTTCTCCCAGGTTAAAAGTCCTTGACCCCTTTGGGGTCCCCTTCCACACACTCTCTCTCATGGAAGCTTCCTCTCTTCCTCTCCTTTTTCTTTTTCTCTACCTAAATAAATCACTTTCTGCAAACACTGTTTTGGGGTCCGATATTTACGAGTGCCTTGCGCCATGGTCTCCTCTCTCATTCTTGAGAGAGCAAGGGGCCAAGAACCTGGAGAAACGTCCTCTTGGGGGAGCTGAGGGCTCCCCTGAACCCCAACATTACATTAGTATGCATACTTTAGAAATAGTCATTATCAAACACTTTAAATTTTGGCTTTGTGTTATAATCTATTATAGGGCTGAAACTAGAGAAGAAATTGGAAGAGGTGAAAGAGGAGAAGTAAAGTGAGGAGGAGAGTGTGGGGGAAAGGAGGGAAGAGGCAAGTAAGAGGAAAAACAGAAGGAGAAGGAAAAGAAGAATAAATCTTAAACGAAAATGTGTAAAATACAAATACATCTTGTAAGTCTGTCTTCATTAACTAGTTGCAGTAATTATACTGTGAGAGACTTGCTCACGTATCAACTTACTAATAACTTTTTAAATTTTCTTAATCTTCTCTCAAATTTATTTGATTATTATAATATTAAAAAGAAAAGAGAAGCAGATACTAGCCATTAGTTCAAATGGCTGGTAGTACAAAATATTGTGCATTGTAAATTTAGTAAAAAGATATGAAATTAATCCAGATTAATGTTTGCTTCTATTCCAAGAAAGCCGTCTTGGTGATCTGATATGAGCATTCCACAATGGCCAATAATTACTCAACTAAAGCATAATTAATGGCACAATATCTATTTGTGATGTCTTTCTAAAGCCAGCTTTTAGATGACAGAATTTAATCAACAACCTAGGCAAATGATTAGTCCAATCCAAATATTATATTCTACCACAAAGTCAAAGCCATGAGTTTATCAGAAAAAAAATTCCATTCTATGTCCTGAGTTAAGTTTATAAAAATTAAATCAGTTAATAATTAGGTTATTTTTAACAATAATAAAGGCACAATGCAGACTAGTTTTTAAACTAAATATATTTTTCTCTCTAACATTTTTCTCTGCATTCTTCACTTACTGACAAAAATTTAGAGATTCCTTTCTCCTATGTCCTAAACACACGAATAAAAGGATTTCCACTTATCCTATGCCTATATATGCCTAGTCCAGGGCTTTATCACTTATATAAATTTTGCACATGACTCAGTCTTTAATTCTTCACAAGCAGATATCTTCTCCATGTGCTGCTGTTGGATCCCAGTCCTTGTGTTTATGCTTTTGAGATAATGGACACAAGTAAAGTGCCAATCTCTTGGTCTCCATGGGCAATAGTTGCCTTCTCTAACTTCTCAACTAATATAAAAGGATATTTATTGGCTCTGGTGGTTGTGATTCTGGCCAACAACATGGATATGGTAAGTACATTTTATCCCTTCATCTAAATAATTGAACCTAATAATTTAAAGATTAAAGTATTTTTATTGACTTACTTTAACGTATTTAGGAAAAATGCTATGAATAGTTATTAGCAGCTTATCGTTAACTTAGAAAACTGGAAATAAAAAGTATATCATTTACATAAGTGCATGTTTTGCATATTTGTGTTCATGGAGGTAAAAGAAGTGAACTTATTTCCTCACTTAGTATTATTTTGTAAGTTATCCTAATGTGTCTATTCTTCTAGTGTTTTATTTCAAGTTTTGAAATTTGGGTAGAAAAAAGAATAAAAGATGAGATGTTATTGTCAAATTGATTCATAAGGTCATTTGATTCGCCAACAAATGTTTGTACTGTAGTATTAACTAAAATAAAAAATAAATTATTTTGTTATTAGTTTATCTGCTAGCTTGGAATTCATTTCTCAATTGCATAAGTGAACAAATTAAAATTAACATATTATTCTTCAGTTAATTGGAACAAACACATTTAAAAGGGTACAATGTTACATTACTGCCTTTGATTTTTCTGAAGGTAAATCTAATGCATAAATTTATTTACCTAAGTGATGGATTTAAAACCATATATTTAATCCCATAAAAATTATTATTTAATTTTATATTTTAAATGTTTTAGCATCAATTGATTTTTATCTTTATTTTGATTTTTTATATTACTAGTGATATCCAAAACGGAGAGGTTGCTGGGAGCTTATATAGTCAGAGAGGAGTCTGTCTTTTGCCTGTCCCAGGACTCTGCCTAAGGGCAAGAACAGGGCGGAGAGAGGGAGGAAAGTTGCAGCTGAAGTGCAGACAACATGACCCTTCCATTCCGGGACTCAGATGTGATTCGTCTAGATTTAGCAGGTAGAGATAAGAGCTTCAAAATGAATATGAGACTGAAGTTTCATAAAATTCTAAATAATCAAAGTGACTGCTTTGTAAAGAATGACTAAAAAGTTCTGAAAGTAAACTGGGATATTGTTAAGGAAGCACGCACCTCCAGTGGAAAGATGGGAGTTGAACACATCATTGTTGAGGGTAGTTATTGCCAAAATAAAACTTTTTCAACTTTTTCTTATGAAAATGACCCTCTTCAAGAAGAATTACATGTGCATATCAAATGAAAGACACATATTCACATTCAGCATGGTGTTCTATAAGTCTCATATTGCCCTTGTGTGCAGCTAAACTCTTTTTATTTCCATCATTTTCGTAGAGAGTATATTTTTCAGTATGATTCCAAATTCCACTATTCCAATGTTAACCCAATAAGAAGTATTGTTCAAATAAAATATTTTCATATGAGTTGTTATTAGTAGCAATATGTTACAAAATATTTCATATAGCTCTTTCATAATCCATACAAAAAGAACTTTCCCCCGTATTTAAGTATTTTATGCTTTCCTTAACTGAAACATACACAGCTAAAAATCCATCAGACTTTGTCCTCTCAGACCTACACATTCTACATGACCTTTCTCTCTGTTATAAGCAATTTTAGCTTAGAGCCCTGTTTTGTACCCAGCAGGCCACAACTAGGTGACCAGACAAAAATGCTGACTTCAAAATTAGATAGGTCATTGAAAATAAACAAAATCCAAGCAAATTAGAAAAGTAAAGACTATTTATTCAGAGCTTGCTATATCAAGGGAGGTAGCCACTGTTATTTGCATTTTAGCAGGGACTTCAGAGCAGGTGGAGGGATGGGAAAGCTTTACAGTGAGCAAAAGGGAAGGCTTCAGGTGTGCCCTGATTGGTGGCTATTAGCAAGGGAAACTGCAGGTGATCTAACTAGAAGCAGTCATTCTATGTGTCTGAGGTTGCATATTTGGCTTTCTTTGGTTGGTCATAAGTTGAAATCAGGGGCAAAAACTGGAAAATCTATTAGTTATTGATCAAGCCCTAGCCATTTTAGGTCACTTGTTATAGGGGCTAATGTTCGACTTCCTGTCACGGAGATGGCAGACTGAGTTCCTACTACTGCCCACTTACAGCAGTTTGCCTTTCCTGAGCTGGTTATGTAAATAATTTCCTGGCTTGTTATTGCGAACTGTGTGTCAGATGTCTGTTTTTGCATGTGGTCTAGCCATTGTTTGTGTATTCAGTCTCTCACCTTCTACTATTCCTGTTAATCTGGTCATGTTTTTACAACCCATTTACCTTAAACCTACACTACATAATCCATCCAAATGTAATTCTCTTTCTCTTTTTTATCTATACACCTATTCACATATGTTGGTTATTTAAATATAATATATATGTACATATGGGTATGAGGGAATGTATTCTCTCCCCAGGTCCACAAGGGGACACAGTTTTGAAGGCAAGCGCTTCCCAGTGCCATTCCTCCTCCCTTCTCCACCCCGGAGCCTAGAAGTCTTTCTTCAAGCTTTTGAGCAGGCAGGAAAATAATCAAAGGAAATCACTCCAGGAAGTTTGGGGGAACTCCTTTCATAGACCCAGAAAACTTGAATGGGGTGGGAATTCCTCCCAGGTTAAAAGTCCCCTTCTCCCTCCTAGATGCAGACTCCATCCTTCTGGATCCCCTTTCACTCAATGTGAGAGTTGTTTTTCTCTCCTCTCTCACAGTGTGAGAGCTGTTTTTCAATTCTCTCTCTCTCTCTCCCTCTCACTCCACTGTCTCTATCTCTTTTTCTTCCTCCCCTCAGAATAAATCACTTTTCTATAAAGCTTTTTGGGTCCAATATTGACTCTGAGGAGCTCACTGGTTGCTGGTGGGGTCTACTCCCCCATTCTTGGGCGAGTGTGAGACCCAAAAACCTCAGGCACATTTGATCAGAAATATTTTCTAAGGTTTTCTAAGAAAACCTATTTTCTATTTTCTAAGAAAAACCTTAGAAAATAGATTTTTCTTTTTTATTACAAATTGTCCAAACTTTTATGCTCTGTTTAACTTTTACACATAAATTCCAATTTGAAAACATCTTTGTGAATGAATAAAACTGAATGCTTTTAAGAGGACCAACGTCATATCTTGAATGCTTAGCTGCTTAGAAATTCCTTCTGCCAGATGCTCTAAATCATCTCTATCAACTTTAAAGTTCCAAAGATCTTTAAGGCAGGGGCAAAATGCCTAATTTGCCTTTGCTAAAGCATAGCAAGAATCTCGTTTGCTCTAGTTCTCATAAGTTTCTCATCTCCACTGAGACCACCTCAGCCTGGACTTTTGATCAAAAACATTTATCAAGTCTCTAAGAAGTTCCAAACATTCCCACAACTCCCTGTCTTCTTCTGGGTCCTTCAAATTGTTCCAACCTCTGCCTGTTATCCAGTTCCAAAGTCGCTTCTACGTGTTTGAGTATCTTAACAGCAGTGCCCCACTCCCAGTATCAACTTACTGTATTAGTCCATTTTCATACTGCTGTGAAGAGATACCTGAGACTGGGTAATTTATAAAGCAAAAGAGGTTTAGTGCACAGTTCTACACGGCTAAGGAGGCTTCACAATCATGGCAGATGGCAAAGGACTAGCAAAGGCACTTGGCTAGTCACGTCTTACTTGGCGGCAGGCAAGAGAGCATGTGCAGGGGAACTGTCCTAAGTGAAACCATCAGATACTGTGAGACATATTGACTATCAGGGGAACAGTATGAGAAAAACCCACCCCCTTGATTTAATTCCCTCCCACCAGGTCCCTCCTATGACACATGGAGATTATGAGAGATACAATTAAAGATGAGATTTGGGTGGGAACATAGCAAACCATATCACATGCAACAGTGTGGTGAGTCAGTCTACTGCAAATTGCATGGTAAGAGTAAGCTACTCAAAGACCTACCATGTCATGGACAAATTAAGACTAAAGTTTTTCTTCCTCTCATACAGTTGGCAGACTAAACCTTCACTTCATGGATACGTGTACCGAACAGAAAACAATACTGGCCAGTCACAGTGGCTCATACCTGTAATCCCAACACTTTGGGAGGCCAAGCCAGGTGGATCATTTGAGGTCAGGAGTTTGAGACTAGCTTGGCCAACATGGAGAAACACCGTTTCTACTAAAAATACAAAATAGCTAGACAGTAGTGGCACATGCCTGTATTCATAGCTACTCAGGAGGCTAAGGCAGGAGAATCACCTGAGCCTGGGAAGTGGAGGTTGTGGTAAGCTGAGATCAGGCCACTGCACTCCAGTCTACATGACAGAGTGAGACCCTATCTCAAGACAGATAGAGAGAGGAAAAGAGAAGAGGAAAAGAAGAGAAATGAAAAGAAAAGAAAGGAAAAGAAAATAAAAGAAAAAAAGACAAGACAACTTCTCACTCTCTAGATATTTAGAGAACAGAACTAAAAACAGAAAACACAAAGAACAAAGCCAACAATGTGAAAAAACTGACATCGGAAGCAAGGTGAAGATAAGTGACTAGTCAGGATTTTGGGAAGATTTCCCTTTGTCAAATTAGGAAGATAGAGAATATCACTGAGGAATGCATGCAGGAAAGTAATAATCAAGTGTGCCTTGTGATGTGATCACTGTGCCATAGTGTTGAAGAACACCAGGGAGGAACAAAGGCTTCTAGAAAGTGAATTGAGAGTGATCCAATTACATAATTTCATTTTAGCCATCCCTTCTCCCTTTCTAGTTATCCAATTAGAACGTGTATAAATTTACTAAGAAAATATTATTTAAGGAAATGATATGATTAACACATAATTATTAAACCCAGAGGACAATAGATACGAACAAACAGTAACATATTCTCTGCCATGTCAGGATTTTTAAATGTTCATTTCCCTTTTCCCCTTCCTTCTTCTTGCCTATTCTATGTGTATCCTATGTTTTAAAAATATATCTTTATTCAGCATATCTTATCTGAAATCTAGAGGGGCATCATTTTTCTACAAGACAAAGGGACAAAATCATCATTGTTTGATACCCTTAAATAAATGCATTAGTCAAAATGACAATTTCACTGGCAATCAATAAAGACATAGAAAAAATTGGCTAAAGCAAGTGGTAAGTTCAGAAAAGCAGCCTAGTTAAACAATTGCTCACCTACCTGAACAAGATTAATAGTGATTGATTCCAGGCACACCTCACAGAGCATATTTGTCTAACCATTTACTCATTTCTGTCTCCTTTCCGCCTTTCCCATTTTCTCAGGGTCAGTTTTACCGATGACCTAGAGATTTACTTAGAGAGCTAATTATAGTCTCACTTTGTCTATAATAACTGAGTTCTAAATATATTAATTTCACTGATTTATCTGGATTGATGAGTTTTATACTTGATAAGAAAAATAATATTTAATGCTTGCATGTGTTAGAAATGTTATAATTCTATAAATTCTCCATGCATACCTGATTGAAATTTTTAGATGAAAATAAGCAAGGTTCTTTCTCACCATCTCTTCATACCCCAATCCAACTCACTTGTATGCACACCTAAAAAGCCAACTTTTCTAATAATGTTTTTCTGATCTTTACCCTCCTGTCCTTTTCATTTTTCATTTCATTGTGTGTTTATTTATTTCTTATGTTTTTGTTGTAGTTTTTATTTATGTAATTTTTAATGTATTCAACATGAGCCAGACATTAAGCATTGCCAAATACCTGGGTATTGCCTGAAGGCTGGGAATGAACAGACATTGATTTTGTGGCTGCCATCCTAGGAGATATAAAATTTAATGAAAAATCTCAAAAACTGTGATGATTGCTAAAATAATACAGTACTATGTGATTTATAGAAATAAATAAAGTAAGCATTACACAGAGACAATAAATGGCATCAACTAATGAGAGAGTAAGAGCTTTAACTTGGAGGTTTAGGGCTGGTGACTTTTAAATTTATTGAGTAAGCCTACTTAACCTACTCAATAATGAAAGAGGCTGTCTGAGGCAGAGAAAATTACACAGACGGTAAATCACTGAATTCAAGAAGAAAGAAACACATCGAAAATGATCAGGGTTAGGTATAGACTGAAATACAAAACGACAAAGTTTGCATTTGGTACTAAAAGTTGTCGTGTCCCGTTACAATTTTTTTACAAAAATCTGGTAAGGTACTTAATAAAAGAAACCAGTTGTTGCTCCAAAAAGAAGTAAGATGCATATGTGTGCATGTACATGTGTGTGTGAAGCTGTATTTATGGCCTCAGGAGGAGTTTCCTATGATCAGTTAATAGAGACAGAGAAACTTGGTCCTGTTATACAGATGGTTTTAAATGATGTGCAGAAACACCTGAAAGTAAATACCTGCAGCATTACAGCCCTTTTCTGGAACATTCCTGAAGGACAATAGTGAAAGAACATTTTCCCAGTGGGCAGAACTTTCAGTGTCCCCTGATACTCATTTTGCTTGGAAGGAGAAATAACCAAAGGTGCAATTATACGAATTATATCAATTATATCAATTATATGAATTATATCATTCATGAGCATTAGCCAATGTTCAGTTGGATGGTCAGAGAGCTGAAAAGAGTGTGATTAAAAAATTAGTGATAGGGAAGTCTGGAGAAGAGGTATGTCCTCTGTAAATGGCAAAAACTGTTAAAAAACTTTTTGTCTTATGTGAATACTGACCAAAGCGTCACCTTAGCAGAGGAAAGTCTTGACAGTCAGCGTATAGGATGACCTGTTTCTCTGGATATCAGCCAGTCTCTTTCCTTAACCACCTCTGTCATTGTCCTATGGATTCATGAGCAAAGTGGCCACAATGGCAGGGATGCAGGTTATGCATAGGCTTAGCAACACGACTTCTAATTACTGAGACTGACCTGGCTCTAACAGCTGTTAAGACTCCAGTCTGCCTATAGCAGAGACCAGTACTGAAACTCCAGTTTGGCAACATTCGCTGGGTATGATGCCAGCCATCAGCCAGCTATCTTGTGTCAACTACCCTGAAAACAACCAAAAATACACTAATATTTTCCCAGAAGAGGATACAAAGTCTTTGGGTGGTGTTTGGTATTTCATTATTCAATACTGTGATGTAAAGTTAACAATACATGAGCATTATGATATAAAGTCCATATATCCTATATTATATGGTAAAGGAATAAGAGAAGGAAGGAAACATTTGTTACACACACAAATATATATTTATAATAAATAAGGAAGATATAATTATGACAATTACAATTTTAGTTTCTATAACTGGTCATGTGGTCATAGCTTGTATTTATAACTACTTTCTTCCACTACTCATTCTTTATTCCCTTAGCCTTCAGCAAGTACCTCAACTGGTGATGATTCTGTACCAGTTAGGTAAATAAAGCCAGATGGGTGGACCGTCAGAGGGTCTGCCTGATTTGGGCTGTAGTTCTCCATTGGCTTTAATCACAGGGCATGGTAACACTAAGAGATGCCCTGAGGGATCTCCTATATGCCAAAAACACTCTTCCGTATCTCCATTGTGGAGTATCCATCCATGTTCTTCTTGGTAGTCAAGATCAATTACTGCAGCCAAAACAGTAACTCTCTTCTTTCCCTTGCCTATTGACTCAGAGACATGAGGAGACCAAAGTGGCAGAGCAACAGTTTTAATTTGAGTTGTACAGAATCATTGTTGTATTCCCTTGTGGAAGCATTCCTTCCTTTGGAACTAAGACCTGTAAGCCAGTGGATAAGAAGGTCTTGGAAACTGAAAGCAAACATTTTGATAGTGGATCAGTAGGGAAGAGTAACTAGTACCACCCTGATTTCAACTCCTTTATTTCTCGACCCACGAATCCTGGCTACAGAAGAAAAAGAACCATATACTGGAAGCTTATTCAGAGCATATAAAGCCTCCTGGAGTACATTGCTCCAGTCCTTCAAATTATTGCTAATTAGCTGGTGCTGGAACTGAGCCTTTAAAAGGCCATCCTGTCCTTCTATTAAGCCAGCTGCTTCAGAATGTCCTGATAAGACCAGTGAATTCCATGAATATGGCTTTGCCATACTTCATTTACTTTGACATAACTTTCTTGATCAGAAGTAATGCTGTGTGGGTACCATTACTGTATATAGGAATTTAATAAATTCATAGATGGTAGTTTTGGCAGAAGCATTACATGCAGGAAAGGCAATTCTAATAGGGTCTATTCCAGTAAGCAGTTACAAATACCAGCTATGACCACGTGACCAGTTATAGAAACTAGAATTGTAATTGTCACGAGTATTTCTTCCTTATTTTGTTGTAAATATATATTTGTGGTGAAAACAAACATATTTTATCCCTTCTCTTATTCCTTCATTTTGCAATATAGGTTGTACTGACTTTATACCATAGTGTTCATGTATTGTTAACTTTAAATTATGATATTGAATAATGCGATACCAAAGAGAGAAATCAACACCACCCAAGGACTTTGCATCCTCTTCTGGTGAAAAGTTTTGGTTGTTTGCAGGATAGTTATATCATGGCAGGTGGAATTATGATCTTATTTTATTTATTTGATATTAAGTATGTTTTAATGGAATATATAGAGAGAAATATGAAAGATAGATAGATAGATAGATAGATAGATAGATAGATAGATGAATACCAAGTTGACAAGGGTGGAATTGTGATAGTTAATTTTGTGTGTCAGCTTGGCTAGGCAATGCTACCCTGATATTTGGTCAAATACTTTCTACATGTTCATGAGAAGGCATTTTTTGATGAAATTAACATTTAAACCAATAGGTCTTAAATAAAGCAGATTACTCTCCAGAATGTGGATGGTCTCAACTAATTAATTAAAGGCCTTGATAGAAAAATACTGACCTCTCTGGAAGAAGATGAAATTCTGCCAGAAGACATGTTTTTCAATTTAAATTGCTACTCTTCCCTGATTCCTACCTCTGCCAGCCCAGTCTTTAGATTTTTGTCTTGCCAGTCTCCACAGTTTTGTAAGCCAATTTCTTAAGATAAATTTCTCTCAGATGGATAAATACAGAGATTGATAGACCTATCTATCTATCTGTTTGTTTCTCTGGAGCACATCAACTAACAGAGTAAGACATAGGCTCTGAGTCACTACGATCGAGGGAGAAAACTTTTTAATCGCAGTAAGGGCTTCAAAGGCTCAGTCCCCAAATGTTTCACTAGTCAATGTAGACAAGTTTATGCTGCAGCAATAAACAACCCTGAAATCTCTGTTGCTTTAAACAACATAAGCACATTTCTTACTTTTATAAAGTATACTTCCCAGATGGCCAGGAGCTCTGCTAGGTTCTGTCATTATCTTCCTCATTCTAGGTCCCAGCTAGACAAAGCAACAATGCAAGCATTTTCTGGGACGTTACCAGTGACAGTAGCAGAGAAAAGAGAGACTGTAGTGAATGTTTTGTCTCTCAAACCATCCTCCTTACCAGATTTCTTTACAAACCTCATTGGCTAAAGCAAATCATACAATCAAACCTGAATTCACAGAGCTGGGAAATTTGTCTTCAGGAAGAGAAAATGTTGTGAAAGAGCAATTCCATCTATACCAAACATACATGTTTTAATGCATTCATATTATGAAAATGTTACCTCTATAGCAGGGGGGAATACAATTATGTAAAGCCAGTCAAAACTAGTAAGAGGGCACTCAGTTTAGAAAGCTATTGCAGTAATTCAGACAAGAAATGGTTAATGATAAATTGGTAGTAAAAGTAGAAAAAAAGAATAAACAAAGCCTTTTGACCAATTGGCTACGGGTTATATAAGAGAGGAATGGTTCAATGATAACACACAGGAATTTAGTTTGGGTAACTGAATAGAGTTACACAAACTGAATAAAGTTTGAGGGTTTTTGTTGCTGTTGCTGCTGTGTAGCATAATCTAGTGAAAGTTGACCAATATGAATGTGACCCCATTCACTCAGATAAATCACATAGGAAAGATAAAATATTTTGGTTGACATATATTAAGTTAAATCACTGCCATTTTGCATTTGAGAAATTATAAAGCACTCAAGAATTATTATGCAGCTCAATTTTCATGGAGCTATAGTTTTGAGAATATCAAAGATCCTTAGCAGTTTGGTTTGTGAAAATTGTCCAAAGAAGGAAGAGAAGGGAAAAGAAAGATCTTGATACTTTAAGGTCCCTAATCAGAAGAGAAACAGATGGGGAGAAAAGCAAAAGAGGAAAACAAGACAACAAAATGAGAATTAATAGACAAGAGGTAGAAAGAAATCCAGGATACAATGAATTCAACATTAAGCCAATGAAAGAGAAAATGTATTTCAAGAAATGAGAGAGGAGGAAAGCTGCATTTATTAAGGAGGAAAAGAGCTAAAAAGTTAATTTTAATTACAAATTACTACCTTAGGATAATTCTTCCTCTATACCTACAGTATAGCCCTGGCTTTGACCATGATTTCATAGTAAGCTTGAATGATGTGAGTTGTATCTACTACCTGGCTGTAGACCAGATTCTTAAACTAGAAACTTCACTGCAATTATGAAAATTTTGTGTGCTTTTGACATATATGACTAGACCCTCTGGGTATGTGTGTTGACATGTCATAGAGAAGAAATCATCTGCCCTTGAGAAAGACAAGATTGGCAAATTGAATATACGCGTGTGTGTGTATATATATGTGTGTGTGTTCTATAGATGTATTTTGCAGCACTCACAGAGGAGAATTCTACAGAGTTATATACCTAGTTGGAGGAATATAACAAGAAGGTACCTTTTGACATATCCTGGGTCAAAATCATGTGAGAAGGAGTAAGAATGTCTGTGTATAGTGCTCTCTGGGGATGGAAAGATGTTATCTGTTTCTATTTAAAAGCTATAGTTTCATCATTTATGAAGTGAACTCATATTTAACAGAACAAACTGGTTCCCATGGCACCCATAAATATAACATTATGTGAAACTGTCATTTACTTCAAGTTAAAATGGTTTCACGGGTGTGTACTTATTTACAAATTTATTGTGTTGTATACATTAAAAGAAGATAAAGATGTTTGGGATGATAAAGGGGGGCATGGAATACTCTCTACTTAGTTTATTTTTCCTATAACTCTAAAACTATTAGAAACTAAATTCTATTAATTAAAAATATAAAATGAAATGAAGACACACACACACACAGCAATTATAGGTTCCTTAAAAAAACTAAGTGGTCTCTGAATATTATATGCACCACATAGGACACTTTATATCCCTATTTTTGTTACACTTTATCTAACTTATAAATCTTGGAATACTTACCATTTATACATATGCTGTAGTAGTTTTGTGTAACATAATGTGAGATTGTGCCAGAATTGCTAGCCTTTGCTTTAGTTATTTAGTAATAACTAAAATAAGCAGCCCAGGATAACTAAGATCTGTGTGTAAACAAATGCTTATCTTGACTTCTGTAAACCACTGAAGTAACAAACAGAATGACAAAAGTCCCCTGGCCCTTGGAATGTCCGGAGACCCCCGCCCTTGTCTCCGCCCAGGAGGTGAATCACAGAATCCCCAAGCCCTTGGAATGTCCGAAACCTTTTCATCCCCATCCCCGCTCCTCACCCCCACACCCAAGGTGATTTTTCGGGTATAAAAAGTCGTGGCACCCTCCTTTTGATGCCACAGGTTGGAGAGACATGAGTCCTCTGTGGTCGCCGGCATAATAAATGACCCTGCAATCTGGCATACTTTTGTCTTGGTGCTAACTTTCTATGCTCGGTCCAATACAACAGTAACATCAAAATTATATTTATGTTCGTTTACTGACTTCTCTGTAATTTATATATTGCAACATGACTTTCTATAAGTGGAGGACAAATAGGATAGCTCAGGGAGGGTTTCCATTTACACATGTTAGCTTTCCAACGCACTGATATAGAAAACTCACTGTATGCTAGTTGATACCTGCTGTCTTAGGGACATAAGGGAACAAACCAATTTCTGCAGTCACAAGAAAAAAAGAAATAAAGAATAAAATATATTCACATGGAAACATGTAAAACAAAACAGAAACTCAAACTTTCTTTCACTGATTTTGCATCAGCACCAAATTGCAAGAACGAACTTGCTGCATATATGGAGAATATTTATCTTTCAATGCTTCTTGGTGTGTTAGATAAAATGTAAGAGAAGATATAAGAATGAAGAAAACAACATAATAATGCTAATTGCTTCTTCTGTGACCTTGGGCAAGTCACTTAACCTCCTGGTGACTCAGCTATTCCATCTGTAAAACTGAATGGTAATTACCTCATTTATTCTCTACTCAATAGGTTTTCATTTGTATAAGCCTTGTTCAGCATCAAGGACATTTCTTCAAGGCTTCTTTTCATAGCTTGATGTCTATTTTTCACTTAAATAATGATTAATGTGATTATTCTAACAAAATGAGAACAAAAAAGCATAAGTCATCTACTTCTGCTGCTCCACAGGTGATAGTTAAGCTATAGTCATATCTACCTTATATATTTCATATTTTCCTTTGTATAAAAGGTAATAAATGAAAGGCAAGAGCCTAAAAACAAGAACAAACTGCATATAATCAGGCGTCACCCATTAGTTATATTGTTTGTGTTTTATTTGAATTCAGCCCCTAAAATATTTACACTCTCTCTGAAATCAGAATCAAAGCCATCAATGAAGATGACACCATCTGTTGTGTATACTTATTTTTATTGGATGTTTTCTCAGTGTTGACTCATGAGGTCAACTACTTACCTCACTCACATCCTTCAGAAAAATGCAAACAGATGTTCCAGTTTTCTCTCGCCTATCATCAGATCTAACTAATGATGGTAAAGTTCAAGTTGGTGAATCTTCCCTGGCCTGCATTATATCTCCCAAATGACTTTGAGTCTCACTGGCTCCTTGACACCACTTTTATCATTCAGTAAACACATTGATTACTTGACAAAGAAGATTTCAGCTAAATTGAACATTTTAAAGATCGATGTAGGTATCGTCTCACTATTGGAAGAGCTAATACAATTTTAAGCACATTTATTTTTCTCACATCCGGGATACTGACCTACAAATATACTTTAAAGCCAGTGTATAAAAATATTCAGTGATTTTTACAACCCTAAATCTACAATTATATTACAATTAATATTCATGATTGCTAACTCTAGAAATGTGTAAAAGCAGGAGAGGAATGTGTTGTTTAGATTTAATGCATAATTATAATCTTTGATAATTGTGGTTACTGATGTGACTNGCTAACTCTAGAAATGTGTAAAAGCAGGAGAGGAATGTGTTGTTTAGATTTAATGCATAATTATAATCTTTGATAATTGTGGTTACTGATGTGACATAATGAAGTGTTTTCACTAGAATATAATTTAAAAGGAGAAATTGAAGATTAATACGAAGGATGGAAATATTTCAAGCCATATGGAGATTACCATTGCCCAAATCCACTAGAATTTGAGAAACTTTATTGTTGGATTAATGAAATACCATCATGATACACGTTTCCATTGTTTTTAAATTGATGTGTGTATGCATTTTTATTATTAAATATTTATAAAATTCCACAAATAGAATAATACTATTGCTTTTAGTGTATCTTGTACTGTGTCAAAACATGAGCTGTACAAAGCCTTCTAACCCAAGCTTGAGTACTTTGCTACATACAGTTTACTACATTTCCACAGGAGACAGTGTTGACAAACCTTTGGCCATGTGACAAAAGTATCCTCTTCTCCAGGCCTCATAACATTTTCTTTATTGTTCTTAAAGCCCTTATGAAGTATTCTTGAGATTTTATTAGCTTTTACTCTCACTCTCCAGAATGAAGGCCCATGCAGCTTCTGCTGTCTGCTTTATTCCCCAATCTATGTCATATGTCCAAGGTGTTACAGAAGAACCACATTTCAAATACTGGATTCTGTTCTGTTTTTCTATTTCTGTACAGAAAACTACAAAATCTGGCTTTAAATAACAACTTTTAAAATTATTTCTCATTATTTTAAAGGGCAGCTATTTGGGTCGACCCTGGCTGGTTAATTCCGCATTATGTGACATCACATGAGAAAACTCTGTGGTCTTCATTTAGCTGATGGGCTCAGTTGCAAGATACATGGTGCCCTCACTATCATGTCTAGTGGCGAGGAGAGGTTAGATGGAAGACTGGATTCATCTGTAATTGTCAGAAGCACTTCCATGAGGACAGCATGCACAGAGTAGTTGGATTTCTTACATGTGGGCTCAAGAATCCAAAGAAAAGGTTTTAAACAATCTGTGGCTATTCCCTGTGACTGTAATCATAGAAGTAGTCAATTCTGTAGTGGCAAACAGGTATTTAGCTAACCCATAGGGAAGTGAGACAACAAAATTGAATTATTTGGAACTGCAATCAGTTGTAAAAAGAAAACTAAGAGAAAATAAATAAATAAATAAATAAATCTCTGTCACATTGGAAGCAGAGGTAGAATGATTCCAAAGAAATGAGTGTTACTCCAAGGACAGCAATAATGATCAACAGTTTCTCCTATTAAACATTATAGTACCGTAAAAGTACCATTTAAAAGCATTTAGTTCTACCTTAATGTCAGGAGAAGCTAACTTTCAGGAGAAGCTAACTTTCATCAGAAGTTTATTATTCAGGCTTCCACTCGGGGGCAGTGTTGAGTGACAAAGCTTCATTAGCGTAACTTGGGGGACAGGAGCAGGTTGCAGGGGCGTTCCAAAAGGCATTCACTATTCCCCAGTTGGAGGTGTTTTTTCCAGATCTTTGGGCTCTCACTCACCCAGGAATGGGTAGGAGACCCTGGTGGCGGTGATATTGTTGAAGTAAATATCAGACCCAAAGGGTTTTGCAGAAAAGTGATTTATTAGGCAGAGAGAGAGAGAGGGAGAGAGAAAGAGAAGTAGTGAGAGAGAGAGAGAGAGAGGGAGAGAGAGAGAGAGGAAGCTCCCACACTGTCGTGGGAGGGGATCCAGAGATGGAGTCTGCACATGTAAGGGGCAGGGGGACTTTTAATCTGGGAGTTACTCCATCCCATTCAAGTTCTTGTCCATGAGAGGTGTTCATTCAAACTTCTGGAGTGATTGATCTTTGACTTTGATTCCAGACTGGCTGCCCGGCCCACAGTCCTCCCAGAGCTTTTCACAGACTTTCTAAACAAAGGAAGCTCACCTGGACAGTCTACCTCTCCCATGTGCAAAAGTTAGCCAAGGAACTCTAGCCCTGGGATGGAGAGGTAGATGGAGGTATGGAGCTGGGAAGTTCTTGCCTTTGAAACCATACCCCTTGTGGACCCGAGAAGAGAAGTTAATAAAGTCCCACATTAGGACAAATTCAAAGAGGGTTTAACAAGAGGATTATTTACAAAAATGTTGTTTGAGGTGCCCAGAAGTCAGAAGGGGAAATACTTGTAAAGTAATCTAGGAATAATGAGTGAAGCTGCAACTATATTTGGTATCAGAAGTAACAAGGAGAGAGTGGCTTCAAGAACCTGGGAACTATAGAGACACCTTCAGTGGTTTTGTGCCCTGTATTTGAGGCATGCGGCCAGCTCAGATTCCTTATATACAGAGAACCATGGAAAAATAAAACACAACTTAATTTCCATTTGATTCCCTGGCAGGAAGCTCTATGGGCCAAATCAACTGGAAGTCAGAAAATAAAGTTGTAACAAACCTATTTGGTCTAATCATGAGAAAAATTTCAGACAAATCCCACTTGAGGGACATTCTATGAAACAACTTACCACTACTCTTCAAAACTATTAAGGGTGTCAAAACAAATGAAAGTGAGAAACTTATCACAGCCAAGAAGAGCCTAAGGTCACATGGTGACTAAATATAATGTGATATTCTGGATTCAATCTCAGTAAAGGATATGAGGTAAAAACTGAGGAAATATGTATGAAGTTCAGGTATTAGTTAATTACAACATATCAATGTAATTTTGCTAATTATAAAATATATATCATAGTAACGAAAGATGTTAGTAAGAAGGAAACTATGCAGCTACACAGGAACTTCAAGTACTATTGTCGCCATTTTCTGTAAATCTAAAATTGTTCTAAAATAAAAATGTACTAAACACATTATTACAAGTTTTGTTTTTAGTGTTTTTGATGTTATGATGACCCAGCTTTCAATGAAATTCACCTCTCATTCCATTTGTAAGTATCAAAACACTTTGAAGGATAAATGTACCTCAAACTTTAAATGACTTGGGAAAATCAGTTGGTTGAGTTAGTTTTTGTTCTATTCCCAGCAACTAACACAGTGCCAGGAACATTGTTGGAACTCAAATTAAAAAAAAAAATCCTTTAAATATGGAAATATCAAGAATAAATTTTTAGTTTAAAATATGTCATTTTGAAAACAGATATAACTTTCTTAATATTCAAGAATAAAAAGTTTCTAATGTAAGACAATTTGCTTAGTAATTCAATATCAATAATGAAAAACATTTATGGAAGTGACTCTACCTAAAAATTAATATATATATATATATATATATACATAAAATATAACATGAAAAAACAACAAAGGAATCAGTTTTCACAGTATATGCAAATATTAATATGTGGGATGCAATATAGAAATCTCTTGATATTAATTCACATTGACAACATGTATCATTGTGTGTTTGTAGCTTGATAATGTAACAACTAACTGCACTTTGCTGACTAGTCCTTCTGAAACTTGATAGACATCAGATAAATTTAACTACACTATAAAGCATAGATAAACACTTTCCTGCAATAAAAATATCATGACTGTAATGATTATTGCAATAATACTATGTAACATCAGTTTTCATCTCTCTCAATCTTAAAGTAACCATAAGAAACTATGGAAAATAACCATTTCAAAAATTGTATAAAGAAAGACAATACATTTTAAGACACTACATCTCAAAACAATCTGTTACCTCTGTATTTTATTGAGGCATTCATTGTTTGAGTTCTTGTTTGTATTGCAACATTAGAATTGTTTAACAAGTATCCTGGGAATTAGAGGGTATTCCTGAGTAGTCACACACAGCCTTCTCTGCTGCATACATAGTAGTGTTTCTGCATCTCCCAGACTGACCCAGCATTAACTAAATTAGATGTCAAGTATGTCAACGTGCTCTAACTGCCAGTGACATTGTCACTTGGGCTCCTGAAATGAAAGACAAAACACCCTGAAAAGAACAGAATACAGTATTTGAAGAAGCAGGTGAAATGCAAATGATTTGTCTTTTATTTCTGGATTTAATATATTCTGATACTTCAGTGCTTTAGCATATTGAAGCAACTGCCATAAGCTTCCTATCAAACATGTAATTAGAGGCAATTATTTATTCACATACCAACACAAGTCCAAAGAGCAATACAATTAAAACTGTGGCTGGAAACTTGTGGTTGTCAGTTCCTTTTAGACCGTTTCATAAAAGATACCTTCCTTTTGCTAGCAACAAACTAAATTTTGGGTATCATCTTAGAAATTATTTTTTTTCGTATTGGCAATTTCTTTAACAGCATTAAAACTTATAAAACATGATAACAGGTGTAACTATTACCTATTTATTTTTTAGTTGAAACATACTCAAGTTTGCCTGTGGAGTGAAATTTAGTGTAGCCATGTTATTATCATAAAATAAATAATACGATTTTTAAAAGGTTATCCCTTTCTGTAATATGAATACTATTTCTTCATAAACTGACTAATGGTCTCATTTAGCTTAGACTTCACTCTCTTGTTCCTGAGCTATTGTTTAATAATACTGAGTGAAGAAATTCATTGGCCTTAATTCATCCTTCAAGACTCAGCTGAATGTATATCCACTTCAGTAAGCTCGTTTGGATTTCTTCAGGTTGCAAATGCACTGCACTTATAAATTTATTAATGTTTCTGGTTGATGTCACAAAATTAGCATTGATCATTTAAGTTTTTCCATTAAATTGTGTGCTCTTTTGAAGATAAAAACATATAATAAAGTGAAATAAATTAATGAATACATGTGGCAACCATTCTTGGTGACTTTTCAATATTTATTGTCCACTTTCCTTAGCATAGAAGTCTAAACTTTTACCTAGCACACTCTTGCCTAAATATTTAAAAATACTACATTTCCCAGCATTTTTTGCAGGCCAGTGTGATTATGCATTACTATTTCAATGATGAAATATTTTAAAAAATGATGTAAAGGGCCTTTAGGCAATCTATATAAGAGAAAATTAATCTTCCTTCCTTCTTCCTAAGATGTCTGTAGTAATTATTGTAGTTTTAGCAGTCATTTTGAATAAGGAGGTATAATTCAGGATCCCAGAGCAGCAAGATAGAGCTAGAATCCCTGAAGATACTAGCAAGATTCTATAATGTCCAAGATTTAACTCCAAATTAATTTTTTGAGATAAGCTCATATCTTGTTTTAGCCATACTTATTCTGTGTGTGTGTGTGTGTGTGTGTGTGTGTGTTCTTATATGTAATCAGACCTAATCCTATTAGAGAAAGATAAGGAATGAGAGAATTTATTTAGCATTTGAGCCTAACAAATTCTACAATCACTCAGTATGTTCTTCTGTATAATTTTTATTGTTATATGTGTTAAAACTTACATTTGTAAACTACAGTGAGACCTTTAACTAAGAGTACCCCTCTAAAAGAGAATTCTCAACCTACATCATGAGTCATGTAGATGTGTTCTAATTGTACCAAGTATCACATGTAGTTTGCTTCTCATTATACCATTTCTTGAGTGTGAAAATAAAGTTAGCGTGCATAGAATTTCCCTCTTATTTTCCTGTGGGCATTTAGCATTACACATATTTCTTTGTTTAGTGTATAGAGCATATGGGCGTCATCATAGTTATCACTGGTTATTTTTATCATGTGAATGAGACTCATTGCTTAAATTTATTCAGTTTATATTGCTCAAATGAAAACATTTTTATTATAATACAGTGACCAAGTACTTTAAGCTATAAAATATGTAGCAGGGAAATATTTTTATCTATATCTGTATATCTTATATTTGTATCTAGATCTAGATATACACAGACAGAAATAGGTATGCCTGCTGGAAGAAGCAACTTGGGTAAACTTGCTCTGCCCTAAAGAACTTTAAGAAATGAAATAATACTTCTAAAACAAAAGTTGTTGGACATTGTGCAATAGGTAGTACAGAATTATGATCACTGAGAATAGGAAAAAACTATGTGAGTCCTACATTCACCCACAGATTTCTACATAAAGGCACTATGGAAGAATTAGCAGATGAATACTTAAATGCATTTATTATAAATAGATTTAAGAATTTAAAGGAAAAGATATATGTAAGGCAGAAGTAAATGTAATCTAAGATATAGAACCATAGAGAAACTCTAGAGCAAGAAAGATAATTTAAAAAATCTATAATGGATATAAAGCAAATTAGACTCTGCTGAAGGAAAGAAACTATTCATCTCTCCCACCAAATTACCATTCCTGAAAAAAATCTTATATATGTATGTCAGGTCTGTTGTAGACAATCTATTTTGTTCCACTGATCCATATGTCCATACTTATGCTAATATCACACTGCTTTAATTACTGTAGCTTAATTGTATATTTTGAATAAGGTACCGTAAATTCTCCTATTTCATTCAAAATTATTTTAGGTCTTCTTACACACTTTTATAATCAGCTTGTGAATAACCAAAATATCCTGCTAGAATTTTAATGGACATTATATTAATTTCTATATCTTAGAAAAAATTAACACTGTATCAACATTGAGTCTTCTAAAACACATACATAATTTTAGTATTAATCATTATCATCAATGTTTTTTAGCATTAATGTTTCACTGTGCCAGTCTTGTACATGTTTTGTTCAATTTATTCTTAAGGAATCTTTTCTGATGATATTGTAAATGACATGTGAAATTTTATTTTTTATTTACTCATTGGAAATACGTAGCTGTACAATTGATGCTTGCATACAGACCTTACTAAATTCACTTATTAGTTCTGATGGTGTATTAGCTCATTCTCATGCTGCTAATAAAGACATACCCAATACTGGATAACTTATAAAAAAAGAAAGTTTAATGGACTCACAGTTCCACATTGCTGGGTGGCCTCACAGTCAAGGCCTAAGGTAAAGGAAGTGCAAGGCACATTTTACATGGTGACTGGCAAGGGAGTATGTGCAGGGGAACTCCCCTTTTTAAAACCATGAGATTGGCTGGAAGAGATGGCTCAAGCCTGTAATCTCAGCACTTTGGGAGTCTGAGGTGGGCATATCACGAGGACAAGAGATCGAGAACATCCTGGCCAACATGGTGAAAACCAATCTCTACTAAAAATACAAAAATTAGCTGGGTGTGGTGGTGTGCACCTGTAGTCCCAGCTACTTGGGAGCCTAAGGCAGGAGAATCACTTGCACCTGGTAGGTGGAGATTGCAGTGAGCTAAGATTGTGTCACTGCACTCCATCCTGTTGACGGAACAGGGCTCCACCTCAAACAAAAATACAAAACAAACAAACAAACAACAACAAAAAAAAAACATGAGATCTCATGAGACTTATTCACTATCATGAGAACAGCACAGGAAAGACCTACCCTATCATTCAATTACCTTCCACTGTTTCCCTCCCACAACATGACATGTGGAAATTATGGAAACTACAATTCAAGATGAGATTTGGGTGGCGACACAGCCAAACCATATCAGATAATATGTGTATTTCTTCAGATTTCCTATGTACACAATCACGCCATCTGCAAATAAAGACTGTGTTGCTTTTTCTTTCCATGTTTGTTTGCAGTAGCTGAAATCTCTAATATAAAATAGAAACAAAAAATAAAAAACATTCTTGCTTTTTTCTTCCTCTTATATAAAAAGCATTCAAACTTTCACCATTAATATGATGTTAACTGTAGGTTTCCAATAAATACACTTCATAAAATTAAGAAGATCCCCTTGTATTATTCATTTGTTGCATCTCTTCTCAGTTTTGTGAAATTTTGCTTCATTTATTTAAATAATCATTCGTAAGCACTATGTCCTCTAAGTAAATTGATCTTTTATCTTTATAAAGTATCCCTTTTAGACTCTGATGACTTTCCTTGCTTACAAGTCTACTTTGATAAGTGTCCTAATCATATGTGTATGCTGAACTTGTAAGAAAATGCCAAACTTCTTTCTAACATGGGTGGACAAATTAGTATTTCCATAAACAATGTATGAGTATGTCTTAAGTTCCTCAACATTGAACAACCACTTAGTTTTATATACTTTATTTTAACCATACGACTAGTAGTAAAGCAAATTAACATATCTACCTCTCACATAGTTACTTTTTTATGTCTGGCCAGAGCAACTGAAATCTACTTATTGAACAAAAATCGCTAATGAACTTTTATTAACTATAGAACTCATATTGTACATTCTATCTCTAAACTTGCCCACCTTAAATATCTCCTACTTTGTATCCTTTGACCTACATTGCTCTATTTTCTACCTCCCCACCCCAATGCATTTTAAAAGTATATTCTTATAAACATTTATGTTACTGTTTCTGTGGTTTAATCGATATTCATTAATGTTTCTTTTTCCTTCTATGTCCATATGGCTCTTTAAATAAATAAACAAATAATCAAATAAGTGAATAACTAACAAGTTTATATCACAACAAATATCACTAGAGGGTGGAAGAGAAGAGAAATCACAAAAGTCATCCCTCCATACTTACAAATGATGGTGTTGCCTTCCTGCTGCCTATGAATACTAAGTTATAGTCACACATCCCAGGTGGAGGCCTTAAGGTGAAGCAATCAATAAGGAAGCAGAGTTTCAAAGCCTCCTGTTCACCTATAATTGAAAGACAAAGCACCTGGAATAAATATCACAGGCTGAGTCAAGTTTTTCTTTAATTAAGTGGCTCCATGAGGTAAAACAAAACCTTCCACCTACCTCCTACCCCCACTCCTCTTAATTTAAAACTCAGTTTATTACCAATAAGACTGGGCTATTTAACCTACTGGGCTATTTTTATTTGGCTAAATTTTCTAGATAACTGATTGCCTTGTGAACAAACTGCAATTAGAAGTGTAAACTATTATGGTGATATTATTCTCTGGCATATTTTACATGAATAGGTACGTGGTTAAAAATTGCTTCCAATATAAATGAGCTTCATTTGTTTTTGTGTGTGTGTGTGTGTTTTGTGTGAAGGATATAATCACTAGCAATTATCATTCACCTTTATGTATAAAGAATCATTTTTCTTATGAAACAAATAAATGAATTTGGGCTGTGTGTGTCTGTGTGTGTGTGTGTGTGTGTGTGTGTGTCTGTGTGTTTCTAACATAATTGCTAGATTTAGGAGAGGAAATCCCCCTAGTGACTTTTTGTTGGTGTTGTTAAAACTTTTTAGAGCACTTTTAGGTTCATAAAAAAACTGAGAAAAGGTACAGAAGTTTCCTATATAACTCTTGCCCCAACACATGCATAGTCTCCCCAATAATCAACATTCCTCACCATAGGAGACATGTGTTACAACTGATGACCCTACATTGATACATACTAATCATCCATAGTTGACATAAGGGTTCCCTCTTCGTATTGTGCATTCTATGGGTTTAGACAAATATAATGACATGTATGCATCATATTGTATCATACATAATAGTTTTACTGGCCTAAAAAGCTAATGAGCTTTTTAGTTTTATCCATTAAGTCCTAAAACCAGTAAACTAGATAATATTTCGATTATCATTTTTTACAAGATTTGGAGAGGAGAGCTGTCTTAGTCCATTTCATGTTGCTATAAAAGAGTACCTGAGACTGGACAATTTGTAAATAGCTTTATTTAGCTCATGGTTGTGCAGGCTGAGAAGCTCAAGGGCATGTCTGGCTTCTAATTAGGGCTTCTGTGCTGCCTGAGAACATGGCAGAGAAGGTCCAACAGGGAGCAGACATGTGCAAAGGCTAAGAAACATGAAGGGTGTTGTGGATTTATAAGAACCCACTCTCTTGGAAACTGTCTATTCCTGCAAGAACTAATCCAGTCTCTATTAAGTGAGAGCTTGGTGCTTCCAGAACACCACCAAGCCATACACGAGGGATCTTTCCCCATAACCAAAACCCCTCTCACTAACCTGGTCCCCCACTGCCTTTCCTGCATGGTCACAGAGGGGATCAAATTTCAATATTAGTGTTAATAGGGACAAACAGATCATATCGAAACCATATCAAGAACTAAATAGTTTGTGTATATACACATGCATTTTATGGGTCCACACTTTATGTTGGAAGAAAGTTGTGGCATATTGAAGAGGTAAAATTGCAAGTGTAATAAACAGGAAAAGCCACAAATGCAAATCTAATTTGAAGTAAATAAATGATTGATAGTACAATTGATGTGGAGATGACCAAGTAGAAACTTGGAAGTAGAAGGGCATCAGGAAAATTGAGTATATTAAATAAGACTGGAGTACATGGTAAGTGTCAAAATGGTAGATACGCACGTAAGAGAAACAAGGAATTAGAATGCATACTTTGAATGAGAGTCATAAATTATCCCCTGTGTATATGTTTGTAATGCACATCCAGAATTGAAAATGAAGATCATAGAAAAGTTCCATTTAACATATTTTATTTTTACATATGTACAAAATAATGAGACCTTTAAAAGTTAGATATTTCACAATTGAAAGTAATCCAGCAATTTAAAATACATGCCAGGTAGTTAACACTATTGATAACTACAATTCTTCTTTGATGCGGTAAAATATTAACACATAAAATCAACCAAATCTCCAAAGCATAGGTTCTAAAGTTGAATTTGAATTGCAACCATAGATAGATTTTTCTCTAGTTTGGTTCAGCCACCAATGTAACCAAACCAACAGTAGTTCTTTGTTAGGCATAAATCTATTTAAAAACAGTTTCCATGCATCAAATTAGTGTAACCAGAAAATCCTCCGAAGAGAAACACAAACATAAAACTGTTCTTTAGTATCCTGACACATAATTTGCATAATAATGACATCTGAAGTAAGTCAACACATGTTTGGTAATGATGGAGTAAATTATGCATCCAGTGCCCATATGTGTAATAGTAAAAATCAATAGATTATCAAACTAATAGATTCTATATAGATGCATTTTCTCATCTCTCTCCATATAAGTCATTTTCCTCGTGGTTTGTTAATGGGAGGTATAAATGCCTGCCTTTAAAAGCCCTAGGTAATCTCCTTGTGATTTATGTTCGCTATTCTGCCATCTAGTTTAATGTAATGTTTCTGATGTTAATTGCAGCTTTATGGCACCATTTGGTGATGAAAAGTTTTCGTTTTCATAGAAATGTAGACTGATTCCTCTACAGATAGTCCAGCCAATTTAGTACACTTAATCTTTATCTCAGAGGTCAGAGAAAGTTCAAATAGCTATGTGGCTGGGATGAATACTACTGTGATATCAAAGAGATTTGCATTGTACTGAAAAGCCACAGCTTTACTTCACTGGAGAAAATGGAAAGAAAAATAACATTTATTTTGCAAACTCTGTGTCCTAGGTACATTATACATATTCGATTCCTTATCCGTCAAACACTCTTTAAAATGGAATTGTTCTCATTTTATAGGTAAGGAAACTGAGGCCTCTGATTAATGAACTGTGTGCCACATTCATTAACAGAGTGGAAACACTATTGTCTCATTCTTAGCTGTGTCATGAAGATAAATAAGATACTACTTGCAAAAGTTTTAAAAGAGTGATCTTTTAAAATAAATGATTTTTTAAACGAAATTTAGGCTAGGCACAGTGGCTCATGCCTGTAATCCCAGCACTTTGGGAGGCCAAGGCGGGCAGGTCATGAAGTCAGGACATGGAGACCATCCAGGCCAACAAGGTGAAACCCTGTCTCTACTAAGAATACAAAAATTAGCTGGGTGTGGTGGCACTGGCCTGTTGTCCCATCTACTTGGGAGGCTGAGGAAGGAGAATGGCTTTAACCCAGGAGGCGGAGATTGCAGTGAGCCTGAAATCACGTCACCGAATTCCAGCCTGGCGACAGAGTGAGACTGCCTAAAAAAAAAAAAAAAAAGATAAAGAAATTTAAACAAATTGTGTCTCGTGTGGGAGATTGTGCTATTTGCCACATATCAGATATCATAAAAGATTATACATAGGCCATTTGAAATACTGGAGTCCTCATAAAATTTATTTTCTATGGCATTATAAACAGAGCTAGCCCGTCTGAAGAATTTGAGTTAAAAAAAAGGGGTTTTGAGTTTGAGATTTCTTGTTACCTAGTTCCATTCAACAGTGACCTCACTGTGTTGCTCCTGGCTATTAGTCCCTTTCCCTTTCTCCACCACGGAATGAGACCACCAGGTTTTGCGGAAGCCACATTGTGTACTCACCATTCGGGACAACAGCTCAGCAACCATAGCTGGACAATCAGACAAATTACATGGATTTTTGACTTCTTATCAACCATAAGATGGGTATAAAATGTGATGCACATGGTTGTGAAGAAAATTCCCTGAGAAAAATAGCCTAACATGTCTTTCAGTGTAACTGGAACACAGTGGCTTTTCGCTTTATCTTACCTCTCTTTCTGTTCCTTCCTTAAACAAGATAAACGAATAACTTTTATACTTAATTTTTAAAAATCATCTTTTTGTAAACTCTTGTACATGTATTTACATCATCTGTCATAAAATCCTGACCACCAAATATTGCTATAGCAAGCATCACTATTTTAGGATAGCAGCCCTTTCACTTCCGTGTAGACTCCTTACGTGTAACACAAGATATCCATATGGTGGAGTAACATTGATGTCATTTCTTCCTAGTAAACTCAAATGTCAGCGTGATTAATTTAAGACGATAAAGACCAAAGAAAAATATTCTTATCATAAAACAGTTAAGGTCTTAATTTTTTTCTTGTTAATTACTTGATGTCTGCAGTACGGATTTGTTAACATATGTGATGGATAGTCCAAGTATTAAATTAACCCTGTTTCTATTTTTCTCTGAAGCATTTACATCATATCCTATAACATTAGTATGTTTCCACCTTGTATTATAACTGTTGATGGCAAGAAAAAGCAGAATATTAAATTATTTATTTTGTTACAGTTAATACTTTTAAAATGTCCTCACTCAGATTTTCAAATTACTTTCTCTAGGCACCTAAAAATAGAAATAGACTTTATAACTAATAGTTCATTCATCCCACTCAGTACTTTGGAAGTAATGAACTGACAACTTTTGATTATAAATTATCCTCTGTTAAAAGTTGTTGTTGTTTGATAATGTATTTCCTTCTCCCTATGAAACTAGCTATTTAACAACCATTAGGTTTGTTTTGTTTGTTTTCAGTGTAATTCCAAGTGGCTCCGTTTAGGCATTGTAAAGCCTCCACTGCAGTCAGCTTTCTGAATTATTCAATCTCAATCAGCTTTCCCCAAAATGTTAGGGTTGACACTGATTTGCATATGAACTTGAAAGTTAAATATTTCCCCTTCCTTTAATCAAAGGGACATTTTGGATACTGAGATACCCCAAGTGAAGCATTTAGTGCATCTTTAAAGATCCATGCTGATTTCGTAAGGTTTAATTATCTTATTTATCATTTGCCTCATGACTTTTGAAAACTCATTAAAACATTAATCTACAGCTAAGGTCTGTAGACAAGGAATGGTAGCTGCACCACGGTGCATCTTGGAATAAATTTGTCTTTTTTAACATCTTATTTAACCTTACAACATATAAGAATTTATTTGGGAATTTATTGGCGGTGTGTCATCAAAGTAAAGGCAAATGGTACATTACTTGAGAAGAAACTGTTGCTTTGTTTTTCAGTATTTTGCTTGTTTGCTTGGCTTTGATTTCCTAGGATATTTTATATTGTGATTTTATGTTTTATTTGAAATATGTATTCCAGGTTTTAGAGAGAAATCTCTTTATAAACCCATAGCTCTTATAACTTGTTAACAGATTAGATGATGTTTCCTTCCCAGTGTTTTATTTTGGATAAGGAAATCACAAAATATATTTACCTTTGCTACATTTCTTCAGATATGTTCTTAATGTAATTGTATATTTCATTCTCACATTTATATATAACAATGAATTTTTCCAAAAAATATTTTATTGGCAGCTATAAGATGTCAGCCTCTGTTCTAAACATTGGGAAACAATTTTGAACAAGAAAGAAAAGCTTCCTTTTCTCCTTTTGGAGCATATTTCACAGAAGAAGGCAAAATAATAAAGTGAATTGATAAACACAATAATTTTAGACCATACAAAATTGCATCAAAATTAAACAAAAAATATGATCAAGAGAAACTGGGAGTGGGTAGTTCTTTAGAGTTATCAAGGAAGTTCTTTGAAAAGAAACGTTATTTGAGATTTGAATGGCGAAAGAGGTTGATGCTAAGAGCTATGTGAAGGAGTCTTAGGTAGGAGAGACAGCCAGTGCAGCATTCTTAACCTAGGACAAGTTTGGTATATTTAAGCATAAAATAAACATATAGGGTATAAAATACTTTATATATATGATACCTATAGATAATATTTATATGTGATATATATTCATAATATATACATTTACAAATGTGATATATATTTTCATGATATATGTTTACATTTCATGTATATATATCAGTGTATCATAATTATCATATAGGGTATACATTGATACATTATCATTTTATCCAGACAATATGAGGTAGACAGTGATGGAGAAGACAGATTCTTATTACAAAGTATAATGAGGTCTATTTTTTTTTTTTTATAGGGACAGGGTTTCACCATGTTGGCCAGACTGGTCTCGAACTTCTGACCTCAGGTGATCCGCCCGCCTCGGCCTCCCAAAGTGCTGGGATTACAGGCTTGAGCCACCATGCCCAGCCATCCCGAGGTCTATTGAAAGCTTAAGGAGAAGATATTGAGTGGAGCAATTGCAGGGTAGTGATAACGTAATTAAGTTGCTTTTTTGTTTGTTTGTTTGTTTGTTTAGTTACTCTTGCTATTTAGTGGAAAAGAAATCTGGGGTAGTAAGAATAAGCAAGGAAAATGCTGCAGTTGCTCAGATGAAAGATGGTTAAAGGTGCTGAAGAATGAATGCAAGTGAGAAAAGGAGACTATGTCTGCAAACAAACTTTCAGAGAAATGGTATAGAGAAGTGAGAACAGAGACTGCAAGGAAAATTGGAGTAAAACATATTATTTTTAAAATAACGAGACAATAGAATAAGCTATATTTGTATGCTGATCTAAATGTTCCAATTGGTAGAGATAAATTAATGATATCAGCAAGAGTAGTGAAGGTCTTAAAAACACACAGTTGCAAGTTGACTTGTTCCTGTCTTGAGAGGAGCAAGCAGGAACACCCCCTTTTTCTAAAAAAAAAAAAAAAAACAGCAAAACCATAGTTTGGGTGTGCATGAGTTAACACAGTGCGGGGTAATTGTTGTTAACGACGTGTTGAAGACTTGGCATTTGGAGAAGACAGCCTTCTGACACAGTGTTGTGCATCTTCATGGAAGGGAGAAGCTGTCCCAACAAGTCACCTGCCAGCCTTCATCCTTCTTCCAGGGATGTGTTCAATGTAAAAAAGGATTCCAAAGTTTCCATAGTCGGTCATGTGGAGACAGACTGCTGCAGACACACCAGGCTATTTCATCTTCAAAGGCTATCTTATCAACTCATTGTTGGTAGCATCTGAGCCATTTGGGCCATCTCACCCCACCTTCTCAGCCAGTCAGTATCTCACGGTTAGTGTTCACCCAACTAGCTAGGAGTCCTCGTGGAGTTTCACAAAATCCAAGCATGGCAAATACGCAATATGACTTTAAGTATTTATTCTGACATACATTTATAAGTAACAGGTAAAGGTAACAGAAGAATAAATGCATTTTCTTTGTAAATATCTTCCACCAAAAACCTTGATGCGAGCCAGGATGAATTCAACTGAGACACCATCAGTGGGAGATCTCTTTTGTCTTGTTAGCCTATCTAGTTTCTGAGCAGTGGTGGAAACCTGAAGTCTAATATATAAAAATATGATTTTTGAATTTTACAACTCTTCTAAAAAATAGCAAAAACCAAAACCCCCCAAAAATTCCATGTATGGAAGTAGCTAGAACTTTTACAATAAAAAATGATTAGGTTGAAGCTAGTAGCAGATCTCTTAAACACATAATTAAAGTGTGGTATTTCGTCTGACACAATTAGTTGCCTGCATGTCAGTTTATCCTAATTAGCTTGGTCGAGTTTGACAGGTATCAGCATCTATTGTCTTTGTGCCCTTGTTATATTCTGGCACATTAAATTTAGTCTTAAAACACAGAAAAAATATGTCACAATGTCTCTGGTAAACCAGAGCCTCTTTGGAGCACAGAAATGACAGTTCCAATCTCCTTCATTAGAAGATACTGAGAGGATAACAATATGAAAATTTATCCAGTTTCCATTAAATATTTTTGCATGATCACCCTATTCAGTGACTTTGAGGAAAACAGTTTTTTTATGATTTCAGTGTAATGCTAACGTAGTTTGATTAGTTGCAATAGAAGAAGGAAGAAAAAAGGACAGTGATGTCATTCAATTCTGTGCATTCTCTTTGCATAGAGTATTAATATGATAAGTTAAAATTATAAATGATTTTAGTTGTAAATATATTTTAATATTTATAAAAATATAACAACAATTTGTATTTTTCAAATTTTAAATACATTTTATATTTAATAAACACATTTTGTCAATGCTGTGAAAATTAACCAAAAAAAAGAAAAAACATTAAGTAAACTGTTTGCCAAAGTTCATCAGGCATTACTATTAACATCAAAAATTTCTACTATTTTTGGTAAAAATTGACATAAAGCAATAAAGCTCAAGCAGGATAATGGATGCAACAAATTGAAGCTCTTTGTTAAGTTTGTTTCCCCAATATGGTGCTCTATTATATTTACATTTTTCTTTTTTGTTTGCATGTGCAATCAAAATCTGAACATTAGCTCTATAGAATCATACCATTATTTTAGTGCCTTTTGCAAAGTGTCAGCTTCCTGAATTCCTTGAATAACCTTGAGAAAGTAGTTTGTCAACTTTTAATTACTATATCTATCTGTATGATGCTATAATACATTCATAAAATATCTGCTAAATAAGTCAAATTATCATCTAGAACTGAGTCCCTCACTGATAAGAGTAAGAAGATAAAGCTTTACAAAAACTTGGAATTAGAAAATGGTTTTCAGAGATGTTGCCTTCTGCTTATTACTGATATTAAAAGAAAAGCTATTGATTGGAGTACTCTTACTTTTCTCAAATTATAGAGTTTTTTGTGAATCTATGTTAACATTTAAAACTTGTAATAATTTTGTTTATAACCTAAATCCTACAATATATTATAATTAAACTGTACACTTCTTGCTCCAAATATTACAGTGCTTAGGAAATGCATTTCCTTCTTTTCAATTTAATTCCATTTAAATTGCTTATTGAAATTTAGTTAATAAAAAAATGGATACTCAATACATTTTTCCACCTAAAACAATTAATAATTTTGTGTTTTATGCAGATATCCAGTGGATAAAATGATAATAGTTAATTGCAGATAGCTACGGAGATATCTACTAAAGACGTATACTGGTATACTCTAACAACAAAACTTGTCAGTTCATGAAACTAGATGAGAATTGACTTGAATTTACTTGAATTGATGAGAATATCTATGAATTCATTCTGAAGGGAACTAGCTTCACTTGTGAGAACACAGGAGACATTCACTTTAGGTATTATTTTTATGCTCAAATAAATGGCTTCACTTAAATGATCAGTTTGCTCTTGCTACTTTTTATTTTGTAAAGGTCATTTCCTGCATACCTACTAGAGAGGCAAAAGTAAAATCAAATAGCAACTATAAGTGCTGGCACAGACCACAAACCAACTGGGACTCTTATGTATTTCTGGTGACACAGCCAGTTTGGGAAACAGATTGGCAGTTTCTTTTAAAACTGAACAAACGATTGCACTAGCCAGCTATCTCATTTATAGGTATTTACCCAAACGACTTGAAAGCTACTTTCATACAAAAGCCCATATATGAATGTTTATAACAGCTTTATTCCTAGTCACCAAAACTGGAAGAATTCAAAAGTTCTTCATCTGATAAACGGAGAAGCAAACTGTCTTATAATCTTACAAATGGACACAGTTGTCCTCCTTTGTTCTTGGGGGAATATGTTCCAAGACCTCCAGCAGATGCTTGAAACATCAGACAGTACCAAACCCTATCTATCCTATGTTTTTTTCCCCTATACGTACATCCCTATTATAAAGTCTAACTTATAAATTAGATACAATAAGAGATTAATAATAATAACCATTAGCAAAATAGAACAACTGTAACAATATGCTGTAATAAAAGTTATATAAATGTGGTTTCCCTCTCTTTCAAAATATTTTACTATACTCGTGAGCCAGTAGCTTCGTGAGCAGACACAGCCTCTCCCACCATTTTAATATTTTTCAGTCAAATCCTATTCTTGAAATCTGTGTAACCATATCTTACTTGTAGTAAATGGCTCAGTGTGACATTTTCAGGAGATCCCTTGCTGAAGCCTTTGTGTAGGCTTAATGGTTTGTGGTGCAACACACGTTGCTGTCAATCAGTACACATTTGAGTTCATGCCTTCCACCCACAATTTTAATGCCTTTTCCATTATAGCTAAGCACTTATCACACACTATAGCGATAGCTTTTGCAGTTTGATGACACAGCAATACTAGCATGAGTTTCTCGTCTCCATAATTTTATGGGTAGATTTGTTCTGACTATAGATCTGAGGAACCTCAGCAGAATTATTTTTCTTTCCTTAAGTTGAGGAATTTCACCTTTTCACTTGAAGAAGACACTTTATGGCTTCTATTTGGCATATCTGAATGGCTGGCATCGCTACTCTTGTGTTTTGGAGCCATTATGAGGTAAAGTAAGGGTTCCTTGTTGCACAAGCTCTTAAATACCACAATGGTCAGTCTGAAAATCTAGACAGCTATTAAGTGATTGATGAACCAAAAGGGTCCACAGTGTGAATCTGCTGGACAAAGTGAGGAGTCACATTCCAGGTGATACAGTGAACTGAAACAAGATTTCACTATGCTGCTTAGAAAGGCATATGTGTACTCTAAAACCTGTGAATTGTCTATTTCTGAAATTTTTCATTTAATAATTTTGGACTGCAATTCACCTTGGGTAATTGAAAATGTGCAAAGTAAAATTGGCAATCAGGCAGCAGCACTATACTCCTCAGCAATTAAAAGGAATAAGCACTGCCACGTGCAATAACATGAATGAATTTCAAATGAAAGAAGCCTGAGTCAAAAAGTTTTACTCTATATAATTTCATTCACATGACATTTCAGAAAAGTATACAAATAGGAAACCCATCAGTGGTGTCTTAAAGCTGTAGGGAGTGAGAGGGAATGACTATAAATTGATAACATCAGGGAAAGTTTTTGGGTGATGGAACCTTTCTATATTTTGATTGTGATGTTTATTATATGGGATCATATGATACAAAGTATAAAATTGGACAAAAAAAAGACAGTAAATCACCATGGCATGCGTGTAACTATGCAACAATCCTGCAAGATCTGCACATGTACCCCAGAACTTAAAGTATGATAAAAAAAAAAAAAGCTAAGGAAAAAAATTCTACAAAATCGTGAATTTTACCACATGCACCATGTAGTTAAACAACACCTAATAAAATATATATAATTTAATCATAAATTTTCCTTTTTAAACTCATATTATTTGTTTTATTTGTTGGAGTGATTTCTGTTGCTTTAATTGGGTTGACAAATGGTCATTTTGCAAGCATTATTGGTAATTAGATCAAAACATAATGTCATTTAAAGACTATTTCAATTATGCTCAAAAGTTAACGTTTGAATGATTGAAAGCAAAATGTTAGAAATAAGTGTTGTATTTTATTATATTATACTAATAAAAAAGCAAGTTTTCTCTTTAGAACTTTCTTGTGTGGAAACAAAAATCTGCCATTTACTAATAGTGCCAGTTACCATTGTAAACGTTTGTTTTATTTTTAGATTTTTTAAAAAACAAAGCATAAAGACGTTTTCCTAAAAGGAAGGCAAAAAATGGAAATTATGCTCACACTACTCAATGCCATTCATTTTATTAGACTTTGTTTTGCAGTCATTAAAATCACTGACTTTTCCTGGGCATGAGGATATTAGATATGGGGGCTTCTTTGTCTCTTTTTAAAGAAGTTTTGTTTGAAGTGATTTCATTCTTGTGAAAGAAGCAGAAAGCAGAGATAATTACAGCAGTGTGCTTTACAAGCTCATGGGGTTTCAACTTTTCCATAGTTACTTCTTGAATTAGTTCTATTATAAAAATAAAACCTTTCACAGCTCATTGTCACTGGTGTTATTGCTTTAAATGAATCACTTCTCATCTTTTCTTCTTAATATTTGACAAGCCACAACTATTTTCACAAAAAAGCTTTTCAGATCAAACTTTAAAATATCCTCTTTAAAAGAAACTTTCTCAGCAGAAGAAAGGTAAAAGACAATTGTCTTGCAAACTGGGCACGTGAAACTTAATGAAATGATTAGCTTCACAAGAAAAGTTTTGATGATTAATCAATTTATTTTTTATGTGTCTGATTGTCCTAATTATCTTAATAAATTAAAAGCAGAACCATTCCTAATTGAAAAATCTATTACCTCCTGAGAATTTATAAATTGTAAATTAATAAGTACATATTTGTTTTTAACATGGAGCTTATCAAAATAAATAAAATGTAAGAAATGTTTCCAACATAGAAACTTCAATAAATATAATGCATTTCTCATTTTATTACTAGATTATGGGCTAAATAGCACATTGCCTTTAAAGAAGAATTGATTATTTTGTCTCGCTTATTATCACTGGATCTTTTATCTTTACTCCTTCAAAACTTGAGACCTATTTCCAATCAAAAATCAAACTGAAGCATGATCAATACTGTAGATCTCCTTGGGTCTCAGGACTACAGTACAGACTGTCTACCAGTATGGCTACTGCCTATATTCCTCTTATGTAACAGACTGAATTATGTTCCTCTTTAAAAAGGTACATTAAAGTCCAAATCCCCAGTTCTTCCAAATGTGACCTTCTTTGGAAATAGGAGCATTGCAGATGCAGCAAGTTAAGATTAGTTCATGTTGCAGTAGGATGGGCTCCTAATCTAATATGACCGGTGGCCATGTGAAGATAACCATGTGAAGACAGACACACATGGAGAACTCCATGAGAAGATGGGGGCAGAGATTGAAATGATACATCTAAAAACCATGAAACGCTGATGATTGACGTCCATTACCAGAAGCCAGGAACAGACAAGGAAGGATTCTTCCTTATATGTTTCAGAGGAAGCATAGCCCTATGGATACCCTGATTTTGAGTTGTCTCACAGAACTGTGAGACAACAGATATCTGTTGTTTTAAGCCACCCAGTTTGTGGTACTTTGCTATAGCAGACCTAGGAAATGAATACACTTTGAAAACAAAACTCTCTTCTTCTTCTGGACCTGAAGTGGGTATCAGTCAGCAAACACATTTCTCAGGTTTTCTTGAAAGTTAAGTCTCCTTTGCATCCTGATAAATGCAATTGTTTGCCTGCAACTCTACGTTTGTCTCTACCATTGTGGGGACCATAAAATTTTGTTAAAAAAAAACCTCTGACAATGAGATTAAAAAAAAAAAAACTAATATGGTGATTAAAGAGGATGTGATTAAAGAGTATGCATATTTCTCACCCTTTTTAAACCTTTTTCAAACTACTGCTGAAGGTCATTACGAAAGTAGATTGAGTATGCAGAGCCTAAGTGTAGATTAATATTTTCTCTATGACAATGAATTAACACAATGTACAGACACACACACACACACACACACACACACACACACACACACACACCACACATACACACAATTAAAGCTATGGATTAACTGCCACAACCATTAGCATAGCCTGTGACTGTTTTCTTTGTCCCTACTCTGTCCATATCCACATGGGTCAAATAATTTAGTTGTTTATAAGGTTGAGTCTTTATAAGATAAGGAAATATTAAATCAGACTCAAAGAAGAACAGGAGAAAATTATTATTTCATTATTTTCTTTTAAAGCCCTGGCAGAAGATAGGCTTGCCTACTATCTTACTCAGAGATACAAGTTTATTAGATTATGCCATGTGCATGGCTGTTTCTTACAGGCTAGTAAAATTTTATCTGATTCTCTACTCAGATTTAGTATTTAAATTCTAACATCTAGCAGTAGCATAATTCTTATTACTTAAAGAAATGATCAAAATCCCAAGAGGAAAATTTTTATACACAGGCTTAAATCAACTTTTAAATTCTAATCCAAAAAAATCTGATAACCAAAAGTAGAACTCTAGGAAATATCTAGAATGCTTTTGAAAACAGTACAAATCTTAGCACTGAAAGAACTGATGAGTTCAAAGTTCAGTCAATAACTGTAGACATAGACAAATTATTAAATTTTCTAGACTCTCAGTATCATCCTGTCTAAAACAGAAAAATAATATCTGCTCAACACTGATTTGGTAAATGAATGAATAATCTGAATTACATTTATAGAACTGATATCTGAATTTCAAAGAGTTTATAAAATAACAAAATAATATTGAGCAGATTTTTTTATCAATAACTATTATCAAGTAAATGCACGATTATATATGTATTCATTGTATAAGATTGAGAAAGTCTTTTATAACTATGTGTGATGATGTTGGAGTGTCAGGATTTTAAAAACAACCTAAAATAAAAACACTGTTGTGCAGTGTTATACTTCTATTAACTCTGTACAAATAACTGTACTACACAAAGAGGGGTTTTCTTTTCATTTTAAGACAATTAAAATATGCATTATTGTCAGCTAAAAGATTCAAGTATAATTTTTGTACAGCACAAAATACAAGATCTGTCTTTAACATATGTGAATAATAAAAAGATTACGTGCTCTTTCACTAATTAAAATGTCATAGAATTAAAGTAAACATAATTGAGCATTTCTATTTTCAATTGTTAAGATTTCCAATTTAAAAATAATCCCCTTTTCTATACACAGCTGGATCAAGTAATATGGTGATGACATAGTTTATTGAAATAGAGAAGGTGTGATTATGATTTGTCAATGAGATTTTCTTATACACAGTCTATTTGTATTACATGCTTGGCAAATTCCTATAGGTATTTAGGTTTTTTAGTCCAAAAATTAAAACACTTACTAAGAAGGAAATTATTTCCTATCCTACATTTGGCAGTTTCTTTATCTCCCATATGGTCAATAAATAAAGCATTATTTAATCATGCACAAAAGGACTTATCATTCTTCTCTTCAGCTTGACAGTATTGAAAAATTAAAAATGACAAAACAAAAACCTACACACTCCTTTTGGCTAATCCCTTAGTTCCACACATAGTACCTTTGACATGATGATTATAGCAAGGACTTGATTTCATTCTAAGGCTGGGTGTCTTTAAAAAGCAAAACTTGCTTTATTGGATTTTTATCAAAAGGAATGAAACTGGCAGCTTTGTTCTTCTGATATTACATAATGTGCATCACCAGATCCACCATAACATTGATAAGCTCTGAATTTGCATGTGATATAGCACAATTTATTTTCTTACCTGAATATTTCTTCTTTCTTTATTTAGTTTTCTAAAAGAAAGACTTTGTCCTGGATTTTCAAAAGGTCTTACTCAACTTGACAACTTCCAGGATCCCCTTCCTATAACCCTGGTTTTAGCCTAGTTTCAAGGAGCACAAAAACAGAATTTTGCTTTATAATTTTCTCCACCAACCACTGATGAGTATTCTTAATTCTATTCAAGTTGAGCAAATCAGGGACAAAATTATTTACAGCAGTGTGGTGGAGGATTTTATGTAAAGGGTGATCAAGAATACTGATTTGCAGGATTCTGGAATGAATCCCGGGCGTCTTCATGTTTTTGAAGATGACGTTATTAATTGAAATCAGGGAGGATTCTCACTCCATAAAATGTGGTGTCCCACTGACCCCTGCTTCCACTCTCCATTTCTCAATAACACAGTATATCTCTGCTTCCTCCTTCCTGTTTTGGATCCTGCCCTTTACCACGTCATGGGCAGATGTCTGTCACCTCAAGATGGAACGTTTCCCTTTATCTTCACTTGTACGCTGTGGCCTACTCTATAATGTGCTTGTGGTTCCATTATGTCTAATGACACAGGTTAACATGCCCTAGGTGACATTACTAGACCAGATGCCATTTTATATTGTCACTGACATATATCAAGTCCCAGTTCCATATATTCCTTGGGATTGGAAGAAATGAAAATTTTCTTTGAGAGGCCGATGCTTAATCATAACGGTATTTCTGGCTCTAGTTCTGCCTAAATGTCCCAGTGGGTCAAGTTGTGCTCTAATCTGGTTGATGATCTTCCAGTAGTTAGAACAGATTTTTAAAAATTACAGCTATTTTGAATTACAGGATAAGAAAATTATGCTTTCTTTGATAGGCAACATGAAGCCATTCATTGTAAGATTTTGAAGAGGGCAGAAAATGATTATAGTTGCTCTTGAAGAAACTGGTTGAACAGCCTAACTTCGGAGAGAATAGGGAAAATGAAGGCAAGGCTTTTCTTTGCTACGTTCCAGCTGAGTATGCAATTGCTTAAAAAAAACAGTGACTGCTACAGAGGGACTGCTTTACATCACTTTATAGAACATTTGAAAATTTCTACAAATATTTCAGCAAATAAATTTTTAAAAGACCAGAGTCATTTTTGTTTACCTTTATATGTTATTTACAAAAGAGCTGTATGCAAAAATGAAAACACATGTGTAGTATATTTGTTTGTTTCACATGTATATATAATCTATATGAAAGCCAACTTACTAGTTTAGTTTGGAACCATTTCTGAAACAATTTATTAAATGTTCTCATTACAAAAGGTAGTCTGGAGTCACTGAGATGCAAAATTTCCATAGTGCACACCAGTTTGACACCATTTGTCTGATTAACTATTCAGATCTCAGGCAGAGAAAAGGAGAGTTAACACTTAAAGGAAATTTGTGTGAAATATTTGGACAAACTACAATCAATGACTGCATTTTTTTTTCTTAGTTAAAGCAAACTTAAAAGACTTCATGCATTACAAAAATTGTTAAGAAAATAATTGTGAATGTAAAATATTCACATTGATTGCAAAATGGAAAACTTTTATATTTAGTATGAGGACAAAACTACAAGAACTAGAGAACACTGAAAAATATTAAAATTTTGAACATACAAATGTTATTCTGCACATGAGAATTAGCTACTGTCTTATGTTCCATGGAGCGTCTATATTTCAATCCATGTTTATATATCCCAGTACCTAGTGTAGTCCTTCCAAGCTGATTCACACTTACAGTGAGAGAAAGAACATTTATTTTCATAACTTAGCTTCAGCTGTCTGCTTCTGAGGATAGATATGAACGACCCTCATTCAAATGATTAACCAATTGAAAACTTCCTTCCATGTCATTAATAGATCTTTTGCAATAAAATGAAAGTAAAATTAATCTTTTTGGATTAAATAATTGGATGCTTAAGTAATCTAAATAGTAGCTGTGAAGACATGGTCATTGCTACTGTAACTTAATCCTACTTTCTTTTACTATACACATAAATTTTTGTGAGTAGGGAGATACATCAGTGACTATAATCACAAATGGGAGAATATCCAGGAATTTTACAATGGACTGACAAATAAACAAAAAGAAATGTTACAATTACATCCTAGAAAAAAAAAAAAATCACTGGTAGTGCTAGGTTTTCTAAAATGCATTAATGTATTACCTTCTAGATACATAACAAATGTCTTACTGATAGACAGTTTTGTATGTGTTTATGCATGTGCACGTGTGTGTGCGTGTCCGAAAGACAGACATTCCTTTGGGATTCCTGAACGGATTTTGATTTCCAGATTCGGTCATTATTTTGGAGTTTGGTTCTGCTCACAGCACTGCTTCCTAATGTGAGGTTCTGCCTGATGTCTTTTTCAAAGTGATCACTTTGCAGGTTGTTAAGCCCTAGGTAAGCCATTGTTTGCCAGGGTTTGGCCAAAGACCAGAATGAGTCACTTCACTTTGAATTCAAGCTTTGGCAGGCCTTTCCAAGACCTTGTGAGTGAGTGTATAAAGTGTGTGTATGTATATGCATAGATGTGTGTGCATAATTGGTTAACAGCTTGCCCAGTTCATTTCCTTAAACAACACTACTTATGAATTCTCTGCTGGTAACATTAACATCCATAACAGCAGTACAATAATGGTGGACATCACAGATCTCTGTGTATCCGGTATAGTGCTAAATATAGCCTATCTTCCTGAATTTTTAAAATGTCTTTCTGAGAAGGAGACTATTGTTTGAAATTTTGTAATTAGTCATTCCTCGATTAAATATTTATTGAGTGCTCACTCTGTGCCAAGCCCCAAAGTAGGCACGAAGGTACAGAAGAGAACAAAACATACAGAGCAGCCTACTTTTGTGGTGTTCACATTCTGGTATGAAGAAATATTCAACAAGCAAAATTAAAGCTACTAATTTACATAGATGTTAGAAGATGATTAGGGCTATGAAATATAAAGCAGGTAAGCGATGCATAAGAGGGAAGAAAAGGGGATTGCACTGTTATCTGTTGTAGTTAATTAGGTTTGGGTTCATAAATAAGGTAATTATTGATCCAAAGTTTAATGAGGAGAGACAAAAATTACCCCAGATAGAGGAATAACCAGCAGAAAAGCCATGAGGTGGAGCTTGCCTGATATTTGAAGACCATCTTGGAAGCTGGTGTATCTGGAATGGGGTGAACAAGGAGGATAGAAAAAGCAGACAAGGTCGGAAACAGGAGTGGGGAAATTATAGTCTTGTATACACCTTTGAGCACAGGAAATAAGAGCTTATCTATAGGTTTTTAAAGGATATTCCTGGTTACTCCCTAGAGAATGTGCTATAGAAAATCAAATGTGGCGGTAGGGATATCAGTGAAGCGGCTTGGGAATAAAACAGAAAAAAAGAGAAGGTAATGTGTTGGTTTAGGTAGATTTTTAAAAATTGCTCAGTCACATACTAAGTAAATTTGAATCCACGTCTGCCTTACTTTGGGTTTACACCTGTGCATCCTGTGTGTCTGATCCAGCATGACAATGATTCTGTTAGCCTTTGGACAGTGAGTACAAGTTTCTTTACCGGTGTTCTGAAAGACATCAGGAAGAGGACCTTGAGGCCAAGTGTCATGGTTAGAAAGACTGGCTTTGGTTTTGACAAAACTCTGACACTGGTAAAAGCCCTATCTGTGTTATAATTTTAAATAAATATTTCCTTGCATTGGACTCTCCAGTGGCTGGGTAGCCCATGCAGAGCAAGGGAAATGAACATTTCTACAACAGTGACATCAGGAAAGCAAGGAACAAATAGTGCCATGCTACTGAGAGAAAGAAATCAACAGAGTTGCCAATAATTTTTTGTTTTCAGGCTGTTAGAGCAGTTCTTTCAGAAAGGGCACACTGCTGTGAATTCTCCTTACTGTTCTGTGGAGCATGAAAACATGGCAGTTATTCTATTTATTTATTTTTGAGAGAGTAAGTAACATTTCTGCTCTCCAAAGTTTCAAATCCTATCCTAAATCAATAGGCTTGAAGTGAGTTTCTAGATGATTCTTGAGAAAATTTGGAAGACGCTCTAAATACTGGGGAAATAATAAAGGATGCATCCTAATGAGGTGAAGTAAAATTAGATAAGTAGAATAAAATATATTCATAAAGTCTGTTTTTAGTTAATAAAATGTAATAAAAATTCCATGTAGGTCAAAATCTGTCCATGTAAATTCAAGGATATGTGTATCACCATTTTGTTTTCCAAAAATAAATGCTGAATAGTAAGTTTAATAATATGTTTTTTGTTTTTTGAGACGGAGTCTTACTCTGTTGCCAGGTGCCAGGCTGGAATGCAGTGGCGGCTCACTGCAACCTCCACCTCCTGGGTTCAAGCAGTTCTCCTGCCTCAACCTCTCACAGTGCTGGGATTACAGGCACACGCCACCATGCCCAGCTAATTTTTGTATTTTTAGTAAAGACAGGGTGTCACCATATTGGCCAGGATGGTCTTGATCTCTTGATCATGTGATATGCTCACCTTGGCCTCCCAAAGTGCTGGGATTACAGGGATGAGCCACCGCGCCCAGCCAATAATACGTTTAAATTATTTTATATGTCTTTAGAATTATTGGGATGATATTTCAGAAAATCATAGTAATTGGATATTTACCAAGAGAGCATGGATTTGAAATGCAAAGAAAAAGAATGCCTGTAGGTTTGCCTGATTTGGATGATGTTTAAGCCTTATATTTCCTGGTTTTAGACAGTAAAAGTGGCACTTTTTAAGCTTGTATCATGTGGCTAAGTACAAAATTAGTACTCCACACATTGAAGCAGAGGTGGTGGTGTATAATTTCCAATATTCAAAAAGCAGAGTTTATAACTGTATCCAGGACACACACACACACACACACACACACACACACACACACACACAGAGCCTATACTACAAAATATTATTAGAGAACATCAATAAATATGCGATTATGCAGTTTTCAAAATTTAACTATCATGCTTAAATAGGAATATCTCTTTACAACACTGGTAAGAATTTTAAATTAGTACTGAAGGAATTGTCTCTGGCTTTAACAGACTGTGATTTTTAAAGACAGAATTAAGAAATACATATTTAATATCAACTAAGTATCTTATTTTCAACATAGTATCTTATTTTCAACTCTTATATGTTATAATTTTTAATGCAAACTTATAAACTTAAATTAGCATTTCATTTATCCCTTTCTGAATGTCAAGGACCCCATTTTACTTATCATCCGTTCACATCCAAAAGTTTCCATCAGCCTCTATCCTCATCTGCTTTTTGTGTTAACTCACCCTTTCTTTCTTCTTCTAATACATTTGTCTGTTGCCTCTTCCTTATTAATTTTCACTACTCAATCTGGCTTCATCTTTGCAATCTGGCTTCCTTTTATGAAAGTCTCCACTAGAACTGTATCACTAATTCTGAAACTTTCCTAACTTCAAAGCCAACACAAACTTCAGTGTTGATTTTCCTTAAAGTTTTGGCAACATCTCTCTCCACTGAATATTCCCTACTTTCAAAAAACCTTCCCAATGAATTTCTTGAAAAATACTATATTGGTTTCTCTATTATTCTCATAATTAATTCCAAGACTTTTTATTTTATTCTATTTTCTTCTTACTGCCACCGTTTAAATGTTGTTCCCCAGTTCTCTATGAAGAACCCTCTTCTCGGTCAATCTGCAGGTCTATTCCATGCTACCATACTCATTTGCCTTCTTTCACTTATTACCAAAACCAGGCAAATCCAAATATACGTAAATAGCCTAATATCTGGTCCTCTAGTCTGAGAACCACCATATTGAACCTCTGCTTTTGGATTGTCTTATTACCTCAATCACAACTTTTCTAATAACAAATTTATTTGTCTTCTGTGAATGATCCTCTTTCCAGCAATCATTTTTTTTTTTTTTTTTTGGACAAAACATCGCCCTGTCACCCAGTCACCCAGGCTACTGGAGTGCAGTGGCGCGATTTCAGCTCACCACAATGTCTGCCTCCCGGGTTCAAGTGATTCTCCTGCCTCAGCCTTCTCAGTAGCTGGGATTACAGGTGTGCACCATGACGCCCAGCTAATTTTTGTATTTTTTATAGAGACTGGGTTTCACCATGTTGGTCAGGCTGGCCTTGAACTCCTGATCTCGTGATCCGCCCATCTTGACCCCCCAGAGTGCTGGGATTGCAGGTGTGAACCACCATGCCCTGCCCTAGGAAATTTTTATGATAGTGAAAAGAAGCTCATTCAATGAATGCTCCAAATAACCAAACCAGAAACATAGTTCTCATTGACCCTGAGTGATATCTAGTGGTATGATTTGTCCTCCCAAAACTCATGTCCAAATTTGATTCCTAAAGTGGCAGTGTTTGGAGGTGGGGGTCTAGTGAGAAATGTTTGGCTTATGCAGGTGGATCTCTCATGAATAGATAATTGCCCTCTCACGGGGGGAAGTGAGTTCTTGATCTTGCAGAGATGAATCGTTTGGTAGGTGCAAAAGTAATTGCAGTTTTGGCTATTATTTTTAATGGCAAAACCACAATTACTTTTGCACCAACCTAATAATGCCTGGGAAAGAAGGTTGCTAAAAAAAGCCTGGCATCCTTGGTTTTACTCTTTTGTTTTCTTTCTCACTTTGTAATCTCTTTGCAAATGCCCACACCAAGTATTGGTTTTCTGCCAAGTATTGAAACAGCTTCAGGCCCTCACCAGATGCAGCTACCAAATCTTGACCTTTCTATGCCATCAGAATTGGAAGCCAAATAAACCTCTTTTCTTTATAAATTCCCTAGTTCCAGGTGTTCTGTTATAGCAACACTAAATGAACTAAGGCAGAAAATTGGCACTGAAGAGCGGGGTGTTGCTATACATATACCTGAAAATGTGAAAGCAGCTTTGAAACTGGTTATTGAGTAGTGGCTGGAAGAATTGGAAGAAGCAGTCTAAAGAGTCCGTGTTGCCGTAAACAGAACATTAAGGGTAATTCCGCTGAGGGCTCAGAAAAAGACAAAATCACTAGGGAAAGTTTGTAACTTCTTAGACATTGGTTATGTGGTTATGGCCAAAATGCTGATAGAAATATGGAGAAAAAAGGCCATTTTGATGAAATCTTGGGTGGAAGTGAGGAACAACATCATACCGGGCACTGCAGAAAAGGCCATCCTTGTTGCAGTGCCGTCTTGAGCATAAACACAATGCACCCTCCCATCAGGAGCCCGCAGCAAAGAACTTGGCTGCATTGTGCTCATGCCCTAAGAGTTTATGGGAGGCAGAAACTAGAGTTATGAACTTGTATACCTAACAGAAGAAATTTCTAAGCAGCAAAGCAATCAAGAAGCTGTGTGGTTATTTTTAACAGCTTACATTGAGTTACAACCACAAAAGGATAAACTGAAGCAGCATTTATAATTAAAAGGGAAGAAGAGTGTAAACATTTGCAAAATTCACCACTTGGCCATTTGGTAGAGAATGAAAGTGCATTTTCAGGAGAGGAGTCAAGGGTGCAGCTGCTAGGACTCTTTCTAAAGGGATTAGCACAGATAAAAGGGAGCTGGGTGCTAATAGTCAAAAATATAGGGAAAAGGCCCTAAAGATATGTCAAAAATCTCCTAGACCACCCCTCTCCTCACAAGTCGAGGAGACTAGGAGAACATAATGTTTTCAGGGGACTGGCCCAGAGCACCACAGCCTTGAGCTGTCTTAGGATACGGTTCTCTGCAACCTGGTCACTCCAAATGAGGCAGCCATGGCTCATGTGGCCCCAGGTGAGGTTCACATCACCACATGCAAGGGCACAAGTAGGAAGCTTTGCAGTCTAGATAGTCCTAATTCTGCAGGCACACAGAATGCAGGAACTATGGAGAGATAGTTTCCTCCATTGAAGTTTCAAAAAATGTACAGAGAAACCTGCAGGCACAGGTAGAGACTTGTCACAGGGACCGAGCTGGTCCAAAATATCTCTACTAGGGCAATACGGAGTGGAAATTTAGGGTAGGAGACACGGCAGAGAGTGGCCACCAGGGCAATGCCCAGGGTAGGGATACTACTGGAACCCTAGAATTGTAGTCACTGACAGCATGCAACCTCAGCCTGGAAAAGCTGTAGAAATGCAGGTGGAATCCATGAAAACAGCCACATGGATTGCTCTGAACAAAGTCAAGGTATGAGGCTGCCAGAGGTCCTGGGAGACTACCGCTTACACCAGTAGAACCAGGACATGAAGTCAAAGAATACTATTCTGGAACTTTCATATTTAATGTTTGCACTGCTGGTTTTCAGACTTACTTGCATTAGGGGCCTATTATTTCTATCTTCTTTAAGTTCATCTCCTCTGGAATAGGAACATCTATCCTATGCCTGTTGCACCATTGTATATTGAAAGCGAATAACTTGTTTTTAATTTTGTAAGGTCAGACCTGGACTTTGGGCTTTTATGGTGGTGCTAGAACAAGTGAAGACTTCTGGTACTATTGAGAAGCCATGACCGATTGTATTTTGCATGTGAGAAGGATATGAGTTTTGGGGACCCAGGGGCAGAATTACATGGTTTGGATATGAATTTTATTTGCCAAAACAAATGTTGAAATTTGATGCTCTATGTGGGGGTGTTGGGAGGTAGAGCCTCATGGCAGGTGTTGGAGTCATATAGTCAAATTTCTCATGTACAGATTAATGCCCTTATTCCCACAGAGGAGAGCAAGTTCTTGCTCTCACAAGAATGATGTAACATTTCTTGAGATAACATGTTGTTAAAAAAAGAAAAAGTCTGGCTTCCTCAGCTTTGCTCTCTTGTTTTCTTCTTTACCATATGATCTCTTTACAGACAACTGCTTCCCTTCTGCTTTCTGCCATGAGTTGAAGCAGCTTGAGGCCCTCACTAGATGCAGCTGCCCAATCTTGGACATTGCATACACCTGAATTTTGAGCCAGGTAAACTCCTTTTCCTTATACATTACCCAGTCTCAAGTATTTTTGGCAGCAACCTAAACAGACTAAGATATTTAGCCAAGTCACAGAATTCTAAGATTTTTGGTATGTGCCAGCTACTCAAATTCCACACTTCCAATATCTTTGTCAACGTTTTCTTCTATCTCTCATCGCTTCTCTAAAAACTGTTCAATAGGCCCACTATTTTGAAACTGGAGTTTCACTAACCATCTACATTATATTCATCAGCTAGAATAATTTTTCTTTCAGAAAGAGAGAAAGATAATTTTTTTCCTATAGCATAGTAATTTCATTTCCAAGATACTTTTGGTTACCAACAACCATTACATGAATAAGTTTTACATCCTAGGAAAAAAAAAAAAAAAACATGCTAGGAAGTTTCTAACTAGCATCCCCCACTCCCGATATATACACATATGAATTAGAATGTTAGGGATTTTTAATGTCTATGTAATAATGTATGGAGAAGTTCTTCAAGTTTTAGCAGCAAATGTTTACCCTAGAGAGACATTTATTTTGCTAGAATGAATACATTTATGAGATCAGTTCTTGGGGGACATAAGGTCCCCAGATAGCGTACTTTAGAAAATGTTTGTTGTTCTACAAATATCCAAGTTCCTGTTTGCTCAGCTACATATGTCACCATGTCGCCAGGAATAAAAACTGGGTTGTTGGCTGGGCGTGGTGGCTCACGCCTGTAATCAAGCACTTTGGAGGCCAAGGCAGGCGGATCGCCTGAGGTCGGGAGTTCAAGATCACCCTGACCAACATAGTAAAAAACCCCGTCTTTAAAAAAAATTAAAAAAAAAACTGGGTTGTTAAAGAGAATACAGAAAATAAGTTTGCAGCTGTTTAAGTGAAGGAAAAAAAGGATAGATAAATTATATCACAAGGGAAATAAACTTTGGTGATAGAATGGAGATTTTCAACTGGAAATGTCATAAATTTTTTTCTGATTGAAGCAAAATATGAATTTCCCCTGAATCACTCCTTTCTCTTTCCTTCAAACAAATTGCTGTTGGCATAACACACTTGGTGTCTAATTATTTGATCTTATAATTTCCAATTAGTTGTAGGTGTTTTTAAGGTGTAGGAAAAATAACTGCACCTTATAAATGCATTCAAAATGGAACATAAAACCTGGCTTTCTCCATTCTCGACCCATGCTCTGTAGTTCTCTATATTAATTATTCTCATCTGATGTGTGCACTTCTCTCATTTTTCCATTGCATTGTAAGATTCTTAGAAGACAGAAGTCATATCTTTAATCTGAAGCATAGTTTCCACAACATCCCCACTTGTCTCATCTCTTCAAAATATAAAATATTGATTTAAATATTTTATATATTATGACTAATGTGCCAGCAATTTTTAAACATAATTTTAAAAGATGAAGAAAACCCAGAAACATCTTGGCTTTTCAATTCAAATCTCTAGTTGCACTTCCTCTCTACATGAATTTTTATTATTATCCCTTCTGTATGAAATAAAATGAACAGAATATTACAAACTGTTGGAATCATCTTATGGTTAAAATCAATCAGCTAATCACACAGTAAAACCTCAAATAAACCTTTTACCTGTATAAAAAATGAAGTAGTCTGAACTCCACTGCTGTTCACTTAGTTTTTATTTATATCTACCAAAGTTGCAAGTATTTCATCCCAAGAAATTTGTTTGAAGGTAGAATTCCAGTATTCCCACACAAGGGCTGCAAACTAAATAACACATCACTGCCACAGATTATTGCTTTATAAGTAGTCACACCAAAATGCATCTTGTGATATTTATCAGAAAATAATGTGTTATTGGGTAGCAATATGAACTAACTATTTTTGCATTTTATAAAGGGAAGTCTATGTTGTACAGAATTGCATTTTAAATATAATGAATGATTCTGCTCTGCTACTTCTATTACAATCATTGTCATAGGTTAAGGCTTCTTCTAATACCAGACCAATATATAGACAGTTCATAAAATAAATAGCTTTTGTTTTTACAGAAGAAACAAAATATCTTGAAGTGCTACAGAGCAATTGTTATGTTTCTTCATCTCTTGAAAAGGCTCTTACTCTTGTGGTAAGTCCCAGTGAGTTATAGTTCTTTTATAACACGAAAAAGATAATGGCTGTAATACCACTATGTGAATTTCAACTTTCAACCCTCTCTCTAAAGTTAAAAGTTAGCTTCCAAAGCTTTTAGAAGGCTGTTGCCCTTTTCAAACTACATTTCTAGTGCATCAGTCTTATTGATTTATTCAGAGTAAATGTTACTCGCTCATTTCTTGTGTGAAACTAAAGAAGAGCTACATAAGTGCCTCCTAAACCCTGGCAACCTTCTCAAATGTGCTTGGCTAAATAGCGAAAACTTATTCTTTCTGGTCAAGACAATGGTCAGGCTGGAGAGGAAAAATGGGGCTCTCAGTGCCAACAAGGATAGGTCATAAATTCTAGTTTACCACCAATATCAAACGGGAAATGTTTCACAATTCCAGGAACTATTATTTCCGGAAAGTGATAGAGCCTCTCCAGTAATAAAAGCATTGATCCCCAACTGAACTCTGAGTATATAATGTAAATTGGAGGACTCTTTTTGAAGAAATCCATTTCTGTACTCTCAAAGTCCTTCAGTTTAATATGGGTGAATGTGTATTAAAGAAATGAGTGAGGCAGCTTAATTCTACCGTTCAAAATAAAGAACCAAAATGAGAGAAAAAATGACTTGTTTTGGTTATAATACAATCTCTCATTTCTCTTTGTTTACAGATTATTCATTCACATTATTTATACTCTGTTAGCCTCCCTTTGCATTACATGATTTATTCCATGTGCCAGTTTATTTGGAACTAAATTATTTATTATCATGTAAAGGTTTGTAAGGCAGAGGAAGCCCACAAAAGTTTTACTTTTGTTCATGAAGAAAATATAGAATACGCAAGTTATTTTCATGGACTTTATTTTTTGTTCATTGAAAATAATAGACTACATTCTCTAATACTGGAAAAAGTCCACAATGCCTGGACTTTCTTAATTCCATATAAAATAATATAAAAGAAGATAATTCCACTTAAAGGAAGATAAATGCTAAGATGGTTTGATCTAAATGGTTTGATCCCTAGCACTGATTCCCCTTTTAAATGCTTATATAGATAATAGCAAAACATATTATGATAGAAGCAATGATGAAGTTATTGCTCTCTGAAAAGTAACTGCCACCTAAGAATTATCCAATGGTACTGATTGGATCTGACCCATCAGTGATATGGCAGTGAGTCTGATGTGCAGTGAACAGAGATTCTAAGCAGAATTATAGCACTTCACTCTTAAATATTAAATGTCCAGGAGCACCTGAAATTTGAGGCAACCATTTAATATAAAAAGATAACAAGGCCTATTTGATAAAATAGAAACATAAAATACTTGTAAGCTAGTGGTAACTTCAAACCAAAAAACATACAATGAATGCACAAAAAAATTAAAAGCAGGAAACTAAACCATATCATTAGAGAAAATTACTTTCACTAAAGAGAGACAGAAAAAAAAAAGAATATGGGAAAAAACCCCAAAAAAAAATAAGGAAATGGCAGGATTAAGTCCTTCATTACCAATAATAACATTGAATGTAAGTGGACTAAATTTTCTAATCTAATAATAAGTAGTTAAATGAATTATTTCTAATATGGTAGTTGAACGGAATAAAAAACAAGACACATTGGTTTATTGCCCACAACAACAATCACACTTCACCTATAAAGATACAAGTGGACTGAAAATACGGAGATGGAAAAAAATTCCGTATCAGTGGAAACCAAAAAAAAAAAAAAAAAAAAAAAAAAAAAAAAAAACTGTAAGAAATTACAAAGAAGACTATTACACAATGATAAAGGGGTCAAGTCAGCAGGACAATTTAAGAGTTTTAAATATACATGTACCCAACACTGTATCATTCAGATGTATAAAGAAATTATTATTGGAGCTAAAGGGAGAGAGGCCCCATTACAGTAATAAATGGAGACTTCAAAATCCTACTTTCAGCATAGGACATATCTTCCAGACAGAAAATCAACAAAGAAACATCAGACTTAATATCCACTATTGACCAAATGGATCTAATAGACCTTTACAGAGCATTTCATCCAATGGCTAAAGAATCCACATTCTTTTCCTCAGCCCATGGATCATTCTCAATGGTAGACCATATATTAAGTCACAAAATGAGTCTTAAAACATTCAAAAAAATTGAAATAATATCAAGTATCTTCTATGACCACAAATGAATAAAACTAGAAATTAATAACAAGAGGAATTATGGAAATTCAAAAAAAAAAAAAGAATACGCTCTTAAAAAACATGAAAATATAATATATGTGATAGGATTTCTTCTTAGAAATAGAAAAAAAGGGAATCATTAAGGGCTTTTGAATAAAGAAAAAAAATTGACAGTGGGGGGTAGGGAGGTTGGGGAGGTATAACATGGGGGAGAAATGTGAGATATAGATGACAAGGGGATGGAGGCAGCCAACTACACTGCCATGTATGTACCTATGCAACAATCCTGCATGATCTGCACATGTGCCCCAGCATCTAAAGTACAATTATATATATATATATATATATATATATACACACACATATGTATATATATGTATATATACACACATATATATAAATATATAAAGATGTCAGTAAAAATCTTTAGAGTCAAAATAAAGAATTCAGATAATATTACTGTTGACATTGTTCACATTAATTACTGCCATTGTTAACTGAGACCATTGAGTTACTTTAATTGAACAAATCTAGACTTGCGTTATATATTTGTTATAATAAGAAAAAGAAGAGATTTATATTTATATTTTTTCTAATTTTCTTTTATCAGTTTTCCATAAAATGTTATTATTTCCTCCAAAATTTTCTATTTCAAAGAAGAAATCCTTTCACATATATTATGTTTTCATGTTTTATAAGAACGTATTCTTTGCTTTTTGAATTTTTATTATTTTTATCTATCTTTCTGTCAAACTTTCTTTTGTTCTGTAAGTGTCAAAAAGTAAGGCTTTCTCTTGTACCCTGTCTCATACTTAATTTAAAAATCCTTGCTCTAAGAAGAGGGTAATTCGACCTATATTAAGATGATTTTGAGATACATTAAAAAGTAGAGAGGCTGCCAGATTAATGACAGTCTTTATTTAATAGCCGTATCTCTTTTTCCTTTAGCTTTAGTCAAAGAATACATCTCTTCTATATAGCATATTGAAGAACCAAGAAGAGAGAGCACAGGGAGGCAAAATACTCTCTTTTTTCATCTTAAAATTATAACACAGTATTCAAATGATGTAAAAATCAATACAAACTGGGAAATACAAATCTACTATAAAATATGTCCTACTAATTTTTATCTTTCTCAGGAAGATGGGTAAGTTACTTCCATTTATCTTTCTTTTAATCTGCATTTGTGATTTTTGATGGTTAATACTGAGTGTCAACTTGATTGGATGCAAAGTATTGTTCCTGGCTGTGTCTGTGAGGGTTTTCCAAAAGGAGATTAACATTTGAGTCCAGACTGGGAAAGGAAGACCCATACTTAATCTGTGTGGTACAATCTAATCAATTGCCATTGCAGCCAGAATAAAAGCAGGCAGAAGAATGTGAAAAGACTAGACTGGCTTAGACTCCCAGTCTACATCCTTCTTTTGTGCTGGATGCTTCCTGCCTGCAAACATCGGACTCCAAGTTCTTCAGCTCTGGGACTTGAACGGGCTTCCTTACTTCTCTCATCTTGCAGACAGCCTACTGTAGAACCTGTGATCATGTGAGTGAACACCCCTTAAAAAAACTCCCGTGTATATCATCTATCCTATTACTTCTGTCCCTCTAGGGAACCCTGACTAATATGTTATTATTTGTCTTGATTTTAAAGAGAAAGAGTTAATAAGTTTACATTTACTTTAGAGATTAAAATCATATACATTGTAAAAGGAACATATTGTGGAATTAAATCACAGTCTACAGTTTAAAAGAGAAAACTATTAAAAGCAACTATAGCAATAATAATAAGCTAAGGAATAAAAATTATTTCAAAAGTGTAAATTATGATATCAAAAACATAAAATGTGTGTGTCAGGAGAAGTGTAAGATTTTTGTATGTGATGAAAATTACATTGTTATCTACTTAATATAGCCTGTTAAAAGTGTAAGATATTTCATATATCTTACAGTTTTGTGACTACCACATGGTAGTCACAAAGCAAAAATCTACAGCAGATACACAAAAGATAAAAACTGAGGAATCAAAACATTCCACTACAGAAATACAGCAAACCACAAAGGAAGATAGAAATACAGAAAAAGGGAACAAAACATTTATATATTCTACAAAAACAAAACCAGAAAGTAATTAATGTGGTAAAGTAAAGGGGTTGAAAGAGAAAAACAAGACTCAACTATAGGCTGCCTCCAAGAAACTCACTGACTCACTTCACATTTAAGGACCCACATAGAATTGCAAATGAAGGGATAGAAAATAGCTATTTCACACAAATTGAAATTCAAAGAGAGCAGGAGTTGCCATAGTTAGAGCAGACATAGGGCCCCTCAGTCAAAACTGTAAAAATAAAATAAAAGTCATTATATAACAATAAAAGTGCCAATTTATCAGTAGGCGTGATATGGTTTGACTGTGTCGCCACCCAATCTTATGTCAAATTGTAACCCCCATGTGTCAGGGAAGGGACCTGGAGGGAGGTAATTGAATCATGGGGGTGGATTTTTTTTCCATGCTGTTCTCCTGATAGTGAGTTCTCATGTGATCTGATGGTTTAAACATGTGACACTTCACTCCTTGCTCTCTCTCTCTCCTGCCACCATGTAAGAAGTCCCTTGCTTCCCCTTCATCTTCTGTCATGACTGTAAGTTTCCTGAGGCCCCCAGTCATGCAGAACTGTGAGTCAATTAACTTCTTTCCTTTGTAAATTTTTCAGTTTCAGGAAGTTCTCTATAGCAGTATGAAAATGGAATAATAAAAGATGATAACACCTGTAAATATATATGCACCCAACATTGGAGCACCTGAACATACAAAGTAAATGCAGTCATGTATCACTTAATGATGGGGATACATTCTGAAAAATGTGCAATTAGGTGATTTCATGGTTGTGGGACCATTACAGAGTTTACTTATACAAACCTACCACACACTGAGACTATATAGTATATAGCCTATTGCTCCTAGGCTACAAACTGTACAGTTATTTTGCTATACTGAACACTGTAGGCAACTATAACACCATGGTATGTATTTGTATATCTAAACATATTTAAGTGAAAAGGTACAATAAATGAATGGCATTATAATCTTGTAAGGCCACCATCATATATTCAGTCTATTGTTGGCCAAACACTGTTTTTTGGAATATGACTGTATTAATAGATATAAAAGAGGAGATATAGTCTAAAACAATAATACAAGGGGACTTCAATACCTCACTTTCAACAATGGACAGATCATCTAGGCAGAAAATCAATGAAGAAAAATAACTCAAACTATACATTTAGACAAAAAAAAAAAAAAAAAAAAAAAAACCCTTAACAAACATATAGAGATCATCCCATCCAATATCAGCAGAGTATACCTTCTTCTCAAGTACACATAGAATATTCTCCAGAATAGACCATATGTTAGGCCTCAATAAATAAATAAATAAATCTTAGCAAATTTAAGAAGTTTGAAATGATATCAAGAATATTTTCCTATCACAATGATGTGAAGCTAGCCATCAATAACAAGGAGAATTTTAGAAAATTCAAATGCTCATGTTGAAATTGAACAAGCACCTGAATCAACAATGAGTCAAAATAGAAACGAAAAAGGAAATTTAAAAAATTACTTGAGACAAGTGCAAATGGAAACACAACATACTGAAACCTATGAGATGCAGCAAAAACAGTTCTCAGGTGAAAGTTTAGGGTAACAAATGCCTACATACATAAAAAAAGTTTTCAAATAAATAACCCACACATTAAACCTCAAAGAACTAGGAAAAGAACAAAGTAAGCCTGGATTTAGTAGAAGAAAGAAAATAAAAAAGATCACTGCAGAAATAAATGAAATACAACTTGATAGAAATAAAAAACATATATATAACTTTTTAAAAGATAAACAAAATTGACAAATGTTAGCTAGAATAAGAATAAGAGAGGAGACTCAAATAAGTCTTCTTATTTGATATGGAAGAGGAAATATTACAGGTTGTATTATAGAAATACCAAAGACCTAAAATGGCTATTATAAACAATTATATGCCAAAAATTTAGACAATCTTGAAGGAATGTTGACCTTTACATTTCTAGAAACATATAAAATAATATGTTAACACTGAATTATAAAAGAGTGGAATATCTGAACAGACTGATAGTAACTAAGAAGAATGGATCAGTAATCGAAAGTCTCTTATCAAATAAAATCCCAGGACTTTATGTCTTCAAGGTTGAATTCCATCAAACATTTAAGGAAGAACTATTACCAATCCTATGCAAAATCCTTCAAAAAACTGAAGAGGATAGAATTCTTTTTTTTTTTATTTTAAAAAAATGAAAAACAGAGAGAAAGAAAAAGATAATAATAAAAAAAAGAATGAAGGAGAGGAAGAAAGAGGAAGAGGAAGGGGGAGAGAGAACGGGGTTGTTGCTTTATTGCCCGGGCTAGAATGCAGTCTAAAAATGGGCATGCCTATAATTGTGCTTAATAATAGAGACATGAAAAAAATGAGGGAAAAAAATAACAAACAAGCAGCCAACCAATATTTCATTTAAACCTGTAAGTAGGTGTGATGTGGTACTGATAAGAATGTATATTTTGTGTATTTGAAGTGGAGAGTTCTATAAATGTTTATTAAGTTTACTTGTTCTGGATCTGAGTTCAAGTCCTGGATATCGTTGTTAATTTTCTGTCTCATCGATCTGTCTAATATTGACATTGAAGTCTCCCACTATTATTGTGTGGGAGTCTAAGTCTCTTTATAAGTCTTATAATACAGGGTGTTCCTGTATTGGATGTATATATATTTAGGATCGTTAGCTCTTCTTGTTGCATTGATCCTTTTATCATTATGTAATGTCCTTCTTTGCATCTTTTGACCTTTGTTGCTTTAAAGCCTATTTTATCAGAGGCGAGAATTGCAACTCCTGCTTTTTATTTATTTATTTATTTTTACTCTCCATTTGGTTGGTGTATCTTTCTCCATCCCTTTGTTTTGAGTCTTTGTGTATCCTTGCATGTGAGATGGGTCTGGATGCAGCATACCGATGGGTTTTGGTTTTTTATCCAATTTGCCTGTCTGTGTCTTTGGATTGGGGCATTTAGTCCATTTACGTTTAGGGTTAATAACAATATATGTGAGCTTAATACTGCCATTTGATGTTAGCTGGCTGCTTTGTCCATTAGTTGATGTAAATTCTTCATTATGTTGATGCTCTTTACTTTTTGGTATATTTTTAGAAAGGCTGATACTGGTTGTTCCTTTCTATGTGCAGTGGCTCTTTCAGAAGCTCTTGTAAAGCAGGCCTGGTGGTGATGAAATCTCTGAGTACTTGCTTGTTCACAAAAGATTTTATTTTTCCTTCACTTATGAGGCTTAGTTTGGCTAGATGTGAAATTCTGGGTTGAAAATTCTTTTCTTTAAGGATATTGAATATTGGCCCCACTCTCTTCTGGCTTGTAGGGTTTCTGCTGCAAGATCTGCTGTGAGTCTGATGGGCTTCCCTTTGTGGGTAACCTGACCTTTCTCTCTGGCTGCCCTTAGTATTTTCTCCTTCATTTCAATCCTGGTGAATCTGACAATTATGTGCCTTGAGGTTGGTCTTCTTGAGGAATATCTTTGTGGTGTTCTCTGTATTACCTGGAGATGAATATTGTCCTGCCTTGCTAGATTGGGAAAGTTTTCCTGAATAATATCCTGAAGCGTATTTTCCAGCTTGGATTCATTATCTTCATCACATTCAGGTGCACCTACCAAATGAGGATTAGGTCTTTTCACCTAATATTTAGTCCCATATTTCTTGGAGACTTCGCTCATTCCTTTTTATCCTTTTTTGTCTAATCTTGTCTTCTTGTTTTATTTCATTAAGTTTGTCTTCGACCTCTGATATCCTTTCTTCTGCTTGATCAATTCGGCTGTTAAAACTTGTGCATACTTCACGAAGTTCTCGTGTTGTGTTTTTTAGCTCCATTAATTCACTTATATTCCTCTCTAAATTGTCTATTCTCATTAGCATTTCGTCAAACCTTTTTTCAAAGTTCTTAGTTTCTTTGCATTGGGTTAGAACAAGTTCTTTTAACTCACAGTACTTTCTTATCATCCAACTTTTGAAGCCTACTTCTGTTAATGGAACACACTCGTTCTCCATCAGGCCTTGTTCTGTTGCTGATGAGGAACTGTGATCCCCTGTAGAGAGGATCACAGCGTTCTGATTTTGGGTATTCTCAGCCTTTTTAGGTTGGTTTCTTCCCTTCGTTATAAATTTATCCATCTGTCGTCTTTGTAATTACCGGCTTTCTAATTGGGTTTCTGAGTGGATGTCCAACTTATTGATTTCCAGCATGGGAACCTGAGCAACCCACTATGCCGGCTAAAACAGCAGCGTTAAGATTGATGGTGCTTTTCTGACTCTGCACCAAGAACCGTCACACTGAGGCACTGGCAAAACCGCCATGCAGGCTATGAGTCAGGCTGGCAACCGGTGGGGCTCCTCTGCTGGGAATCTCCTGGTCCGTGAGCAAAAAAAAAAATCATCTGAAAGGGTGGCGTCCTCTTGTTTTCTGCGCTTTCACTGGGAGCTACAATCCTGAGCTGCTAGTGATCAGCCATCTTGGATCTTTCTCGGATAGAATTATTGAAAGCTTCTCCTCTGAGGTCAGGAAGAACAAAAGGGTTCCCATCGCCACTATTTATATTCAACTTAATACTGAAAGTTCTGACCAGAAAAGCTAGATGTGAAAAAGAATTAAAAGGCATCTAAATAAGAAAGGAAGTGAGGTTGTCTGTGTTTGTTGATACTATGATTCTAAATTAAAACAAAACAAAACAAAAATCCTAAGGATTTCACCAAAAACCTATTAGAACTAATAAAGGAACTCAGTCAAGTTGCAGGACAAAAAGTCAACATACAAAAATCAGAAGCATTTCTATACACTAATAACAAAGTAAGAAATAAATTATGAAAACTACTGTTTACAATAGCATCAAACAATTAAAACATTTAGGAGAAAATATATTTAAGTAGGTGAAAGATCTGTTTACTGTAACCTATAAAACATTATTAAAAAGAATTGAGAAACACACAAATTAAAAAAAGATATAATGTTTTCATCTATTATAAGAATTAACTATGGTAAAATTTCCACACTACTCAGCCTTGTCTACAGATTCAATATAATTCCTATCCATATTACCAAGCTCTAATACTCAAAACAGCATGATACTGGAACAGATGCATCAACCCATGGAACAAGATAGGAAGCCCACATAGAAACCCATCTATTCACAGTCAGTTGACTTTTGACAAAGGTGCCAAGAAAACACAATGGGAAAGGGACCATCTCTTCAGTAAATAGTGTCTGGAAAGCATATGTCCACATGCAGAAGAATGCAGTTGGACCTTTATCTCATGACATATGCTAAAATTGACTCAAAAATAGATTAAAAACTTAAATGTAAGATGTAAAATTGTAAAACCACTAGAAGAAAACATGGGGAAAACTACGAATCTTTTTCAGCAACAATTTATTGTATATGAACAAAAAAGCACAGGCAACAAAACCAAAAATAGACAAATAAGATTTCATCAGACTAAAAAATTTCTGTATAGGAAAGGAAATAATTAACAAAGTGAAGAGATTACCCACATATTGGGAGAAAACATGTTCAAATCATACAACTCATACAACTCATAAGAGGTTAATATCTAACATATGTAAGAAACTTTAGCAACTCCATAGCAAGAAAACAACTCAAACTGTAAACCAAATTAATGAAAAACAGTATCTGAGTGACATTTTCAAAAAAAGAGATACAAATGGCTAAATATATATAAAATACTCAACATCCATAATAGAGAAATTCTAAAGACATAGCATGTCATGCTTATTCAAATGGTAATTATAAAAAAGAAGTAACACATTTTGGCAAGGATGTGAGCAAAAGGAAACCCTTGTACATTGTGGGTTAGAGTGTAGATTGGTACAGCTATTATAAAAAATAACATACAGTTTCCTCAAAAATTAAAAATAGAACCACCATGTGAACTTGAAATCTCATGTCTAGGTACATATCCAAAGGAATTTAAATCAGTAAGTATATTATAGAGCTATATGAGCCATCATGGTTCATTACAGCATTATTCACAATAGCCAATATGTGGATCTAAACTAAGTGTCTATCATGGTATGAATATATAAAGAAAATATGATATATATTGCAATGGAATACTGTTTAACCTTTTTAAAAAGGAAATCTTATTATTTGTGACAACATGGATGAACCCAAAGAACATTATGCTACTAATAAATGAAATAAGCCAGGCACAGAAAGACAAATGCTATATGATGTTCACTTACATATTGAATCCAAAAATGTCAAACTCATGAGTAGAAAGTAGAATAGTGGTTAACAGAAGCTGCGAGTCAATAGAAGAGTGGGGAAATATTGGTCAAAGGGAAAATATAAAGTCTTGAATATTTACTCAGAATCATGCATAGTTCTCTCATTAGTTTTCTCCTAAAGATTACTGGATGCTCTAAATTCATATTCACTTTTAAAATTTGTGTTCAAATCTACACACCATTACTTATACCCCTGTTCTTTGTTGTAGCTACTCCTATTGTGTAATCTATATTTTGATTAACTCAATAGGTTACTTTTTGAATTCTAATTTAAAGAATACTCTAAACAAAATTATTAACACCTACTCATAAGCTCTGGGTTTACAATAATTCAACATATTTCTCTCCTTTGGGTATGAACTCCTACAAATTAGGTTAAATTGTGTGTGTATTTTTTAAGGTATATTTAATTATAATTTATGTACAATAAAATACAACTTTTTAACATGTTGAATTCTCTGAATTTTGAAGCCATATAGAATTATGTAACTATCATGATAAAAATTATGGAATATCTCTGTTACCACAAAAACTACCTTTGTGTTTTCTTAGTATTTCTAACTTGAACACATTTTCAAAACCTATTTAATTTCTCTTAGAGACACTATTTTTCCAATATTGCCAAATTTTTAAATATAAACATAGACTAAACCAAGATATGAAATTATGATGCAATCTCTTACATAAGAATACTTAAAAATTTGTGTCTTTGCAATAGTCCTTTAAAATGAACTAAACAATTGTGTTCACATAAATAATTTCTCATATAGCTTAATTATGTAGGTCTATATATAATGAAAAAGATGTTAACATGAACAAAGTTCTTATGAAATTTTGTTATTTGTGTCTGGTTACACTTAACATTTATCTTAATTGAGAAGATTCCTCTAAAATCTAAGATTAATGAGTATAGTCTCCTATTATGTCTTAGAAGTATGTGAAAATGAATAACATTAATGACTGGCTAATACATTCCTTTAAAATTTGAATTGTTTCAAATTTTGCATTTAAGATTTAAAAAAATAATTTAGTTATTTGATAAATGTTATTTGATAATGAAAAATATTTTTGAATATATAATACAATGTGATTTTGGTAGATGCTTCAGTAAAGATTTTAATTAATTGAGAGATACTGCCATAACAAATTAATTTCATTCCACTGTGTCTATCTACAAGAACAAGATTACTAGAATAGGCAGGGCACGGTGGCTCATGCCTGTAATCCCAGCGCTTTGGGAGACCGAGGTGGGTGGATCACCTGAGATCAGGAGTTCGAGACCAGCCTGGTCAACATGGCGAAACCCCATCTCTCCTAAAATACAAAATTAGCTGGGTGTGGTGGTGCATGACTATAATCCCAGCTACTTGGTAGGCTGAGGCTTGACAATTGCTAGAACCTGGGAGGTGGAGGTTGCAGTGACCTGAGATCACACTATTGAACTCCAGCCTGGGCAACAGGGTGAAACACAATCTCAACAGCTAGGGTGAGCACTAATGTACACTGTGGATTTTAGGTGATTAGAATGTGTTGATATAGGTTCAACAATTTTAACAAATGTATCATTCTGATGGGAAACTTTGATAATGGAAAAGTTATGTCTATGTGGGGGCAGAGGGTACATGGGAACTTGAAAAATTTAATACATCTTGAATATTATCCAAATTCATCAATATGTGATAATCAGCTATTAATAGATAAGCCAATTGCAAATGTAAACATAAGAATAAAAAACCCTACATTTCACTAAGATACATTTTCAATAAAATTTCAAACACTATGTTTAATAAATGTGTGTTAACAGTAAAAATTATTTTCTATTGAAAATATTTTTGAAATAAATTACTGTTTATTTCAATAAAAATATTTTTTAATTTTTTAGAGAATTAAATTTCCATTTTATGTTTATTTATATTTCAAAAATAGAATAAACAATTGATAGAAGTCCTGTGATCATAAAAAAATATGAAAACCTTTAAAAAGTAGCAGGAGAAATGGAACATAAATATGAAATATGAACTTTAAAAAGTCATAAATTAAATATCAAACAATTAAAATAGAGCTTATTTATGCAGTCTTTTAAATGAATGATAATTGATTTAAAGCTATTAGCTTTTAAATTCCACTGGACATGTTAAAAAAGTGAAGCAATAATTTATTTTTTAAAATCAAGATTTAAAATGTCTGACAAGATTAGGTATTTTGATAAAATTTTAGCTGTTTATACAATATACTTCCATTTCTGTTTATGAGAGAGTAAATGGCACCAGAATAGGCCTCTAAGCAAAAATAACTACAAAAGTGAACACATACATGAAACAACTGGATTGAGATGTTGTAAAATAGGCTGCAGAGAACTGCAATTCCCTGAGTGCTTGGCCTCTTTTCCCACTAGAGTGCAGGGACAGCTTGGGGCACATTTCCTACACATTGCACATCGAGGCTACTGAGAAAGCTAAAGTATTTGCAGAAGGGCAGCGGCAGAGGAAGTTTAGCATGAGCAAGATGTTCCTACATGGTATCTTACTCAGACCAGTATCTGAGGAGCAGTGAATTCAATGAAGACTCTGGTGATCACACAATGCTAACAGATATCACAGATATCCGCTTTCCACATGTCTCTCTGAAGAGATCTAATGGAACACTCGGGGCACTAATACGACAGAAAATTTCCTCTAAAAATACTAGTACTCCAGCCTAAGAGAAATGCCTTTGTTAAACCCAATTTAAAACACACACACACACACACACACACACACACACACACACACAGAGCAATGACTCAAAAAAAAAAAAAAAAAAAGATATTTTGGCCTGTAACCATGAAGAAGGAAATAAGTAAATGAATCTAAGATGACTCAGATGCTGTAGATGACTATGACAACGAAATGTTTCAAAGGATCTATTACAAATATGTTGAAGTACTTAAAGAACAGTGTGGTCAAAATGAATAAACAAATGTGAATATCAACAGGAAAATTAAAACTTTTAAAGTTATAAAATCTAGAGCTAAAAAGTGCACATACTGAATAATAATTCACTAAATTATGCCAGTGTAGATAGAAAATGCAATAAATTATCTAACCTGAAAATCAGAGAAAGAAGTAAAAATGAAAAATGGAAAGAGACAGAGAGAGAGAGAGAAAGAAAGAGAAAGAGACAGGACTTTTTAATTCAGGAAAGAAACAAAAGAAAGGGACATTAATGCAAATGAAAAACTCTCAGTAATTCATAGTATTTGGTGAAGAGCAGAAACTTAGAGATCAAAGAAGCTCCGTGAACTGTAAAATGCTTTAAAAGATCTATACAGTGAAGGAAGAAGAAAACACAGTAAAGGACGGGCTTAAAATCACCACAGCATAAGTACATGTAGAGGAACAGTAATATGAGGCACAGACTTCTCATTAAAAATGGAGAAAAAGTCTAAGATGGAAATCAGAACACATCTTTTAAAAATGAATATGAAAGGGAGACATTCAAATAAAAGTTGAGAAGTTTCAAGTGTTAACATAAAACTACATAACTAAGATGATAGGCTATTGCTGTAAAAATAGAAAAAAAAAAAAAAAAAAAAAAAAAAAAAAAAAAAAAAAAAAAAAAAAAGAAAAAAGAAAGAAAACCAGACAAATGAAAAAAGTACCCAGAAACAGAGACTTGTAAGATTATTCAATTTTTGGTAGAAGCCAAAGCATTTCCATGGGGAAGAAAATCTTTTTAAATAAATAGTTGTGAGACAAGTGGACATACATATGGCATATAATAAACCTTAATGTCACCTAATAACATATGCAAATCGTAGTTTGAGATGGAGCTCAAATGTAGTCTAAATGTAAAAGCTAAAACTAAAAGTTTCAACAACAAAAAAAAAACAGTGGTTTCTCTCTGCAACTCGAGGTAGGCGAAAGTTTCTCAGAAAGATTTTTATGTAAGATATTTATTGAAAAGAATAAAAGTAAAGGGCAAACATGATAAATTAAACTTCATCAAGATAATCCTTCATCAAAATAGGAAAATTAGTAAAACGTTACAAGCAAAATCTATAACCTACAAAAGATCCCTATAAAAAATATGTATTTTTACGATTCAATGGTAAAACAATTGTTGAAAGAACAATCTAACAACATTGAGCAAAAACTTGGATACTTTAGAAAGAATCATATACAAGTGTCTGATAAACATGAGAAAAGTATTCAGCATCGTTATCAGGAAACTGTATATTAAAATCAAATGTGTATACACTCACCAGAATGAATACAATAAAAACCTGTAAATAGCAAGTGTTGGTGAGGATACAGAGCAACCAAATCTCTCACAGAGGCTATCGAAAATGTATATATTCTACCCTCTTTGAGAAAAGTTTGGTAGCCTATTATAAAGCTATACATCTCTCTCTGAAATCCTACCCTAGGTATACTCAAGATCAATAAAATCTCATGCCTGTAAATAGTTTTGCACAAGGATGTTCGCAAATACAATATACACAAGAATCGAAAACTGGAATTAGTCTAGGTTTCTATTAACAGAAGAATGAATAAATATTTTGTGGTAAAATCATATAACAAAAATGCTACCTAACAATAAAAAGGAACTACTAATAAACACACAAAATAGATGCATCTCAGATATTATGTTGAAAAATGAATTAGAATAAAAAATTGTAGACAGAATGATTTGACAGGGAAAACTAATTGATAGTGAAAATAATGCAGAAATGTTTACCTCTGTGGGGATGAGGGTACTGACTGAAACAACATAGTAACTTTTTAAGATATTGAAAATGTTTTGTGTTAATAGTGTTTGCTCCTGTCAAAACTCATTAAATTTTACATGTAAGCTTTGTTCATTTCACTCTAATTAAATTTTATCTCAAAGAAACAAAATAGAAATGGAAAACAAATTTTATTATAGCTTTGCTTTTTTTTCCTTGGTGGCTTAGGTTACTAATTTTGAAACTATTTTCTGTGTTTACTAAGTTTGAGCAAACATGTAAAGATTTTGAAGTTAATGAAGACCAGATTTCTCACTGTTTTGGAAGAGTGGGCTAATGTGTGCATATGTGTATGTGTGTATATATGTGTATATGTATATGTGTGTGTACACACACACACACACACATGCACACACGCACACACACGTATACACATGTGCCTGGAATACATTCTGAAGTTTTGGATAAAATTGAGGTATCAGCATGAGCTCAGCATCATTTTAATAAATGAATATAGAGATACATATTTTCTGAGTTCTGTTCATTGAGAAGGCATAGAAACTATCTGTTTTTTTCTAAAAAGCGTCCATTTAAAAGGTACAGCAAATATAACTGATAGTAAAACTACGCCAGCAAAGATGTAATGCAAACCTGAATTACCCTGTATTCCTAGATATTAAAGAGACATTTTGAGAATCCCAGAGATATATGTCAGAAGGATTCAAGAAGCAGCCACATACATGCAGAGAGAGCAAGGAAGACAGAATGCTAAAGCAAAACAGAAAAAAAAATGTATGCAATTGGCGAATGTGAGTAAAGTGGAGAGTATACAGGAGCGTTTTGCACTATTTTTGCAACTTTTCTGTACATGTGAAACTAAACAAAATGAAATACAACAAAAATGTTTTAATAAATATGTTAAAAATCTTTGAAAACCAGTGGACTAGTCTATCCATCGTATTTGAATTCACCCTATAAAATGTCAGTTTATCTTTTGGGTTTTTTTTTTTTTGACGTTTTTTTCACAATAAAATGCCTATTCTTGCCTCCCTGTCACTACCTGTCCCTCAGAATGCACCCAAAGGGTCTTCCTCTCCATGAAACTTCCCTTGTCCTGCTGAAGCTTCAGAGCATTCCCTAACCATCACCTTTACAATGGAGCAGATGGCCTATTTACAGGTAGTGTGTTTAATGCTTACTTATATTCACTTACTTTTTGATATGTGTTTTTGTTTTAAAACTTTTGAGGTTTTAAAAGACAGCAATATTATTTCTACTGTTGCCAATCCTAACATTTAACTGCATTCTTGTAATTCAGTGCTTAATATTTTCAGTTCAACAGTTTTTGCTTTAAAAAATATATCCCAGTGAAAATCTGGATTTAACAGACATTTAATTCTGTATAAGCATTTAGCTTACTATTTTAAAAGTTATTTGGACAAGTCAAACTAATATTACAATGTTAAGTTTTTGCAGAGTTTATAATAAATGCATTTTTTTTGAAATCTCATTTCTTATGGGCAATTATTTTTTAGCTTGTGAATTAGTTTAAAAGTACACTATGCCATTTTTGCATTGCTATAAATACCTAAGGCTGGGTAATGTAATTGGCTCATAGTTTTGCATGCTTTGTAGAAAGCATAGTGGCATCTACTTCTGGTGTGACATCAGGAAACTTCTAAACATGGCAGAAGGTGAAGCAAGAGCAGGTGTCTCACATGGCACGAGCAGGGGCAAGAGAGAGACAATGAGGGGGAGGGAAGCTACCACACACTTTCAAATGACCAGATCTTCTGAGAACTCACTGACTGTCCCAAAAACAGCACCAAGCCATGAGAGATCTACCTCTATGACCCAAAGCTCTCCCACTAGGCTGCACCTCCAGCATAGGGGATTATCTTTCAAGATGAGATTTGTGCAGGGACAAATGTCCAACCTATACCAATAAATAAGTACAAACATCAGTCACTTCATAAACTTACACTTGCTACCGTCTCCTGGATGCAGTAATGTGTAACTGCATCCAGGAGACAGATCATTACACACTGCAGTAGTGTGTAACGATCTTCATAGACATTTCACGCCTTAATATTATTATATCACATTTATCAAAGGTATCTCACTTCCTTGTTTTGCCAGCTGTAACCTAGTCCTAGTAGTCAGAGAGCATTTTTATGTAAAAGCCTTTATCATTTGTGGATTCAGGACTAAGAAAGGAGAGAAAGCAAACAGATGTTTTCAAACTCCAGTGGCCATCTGCTGAGCCCTAAGCAACTTTCCCAACAGAGGAACGATCAGCAGTGCACTTACTCACAAAATACTCATTTTGTGAATGAAATGATTTCAGTGGTCTCCAAGGCTATCTCTTTCTCATCCTCTGTCAGTACTAAAGTTAATATGGAAATAAAAATAAACAAAGCATCTTTACTTACTGTGTTTTCAAAAATTTATCAACCTGTTTAAACATCTAACTCTAGTGCAAACAAACATGGTTTTATTGTAATTGCATTTAAATCTGGATGGAAAACAGCAACCCCTCATCAAGTAGTTTTTCTCTGTAGGATTATGCATACTTGCCTTAAATTGAGCCCTATTTTACTCTTCAGGTGAAAGACCAAGGACTTTTTTTATAGAAGCAATTTTCTCTTCTAGATGCACTAATCTACACATAATAATATCTGAATATACTAATATTACATACAAAAATTTTCACCCATTTGCTGGGGCTGCCATAACTAAGCACTGGAGACAATTTGTCCTAAAAAAGAGAAATTTATTTCTTACAATTTTCAAGGATACCAACGCAAGACCAAGGTGTCTACAGGTGGCTTTCCTTTGAGGGTCATAAAGAAAGGATACGTTTTAGGCTTCCCCCATTGGCTTGTGGTTAACCACCATCTCACTGTCTCTTCACATGGTTGCCCATCTGTGCACACACGTGTTCTATCTTTCCAAACTCACAGCCTTTGTCTTATGTGATTTAACTTCCTAAATCCAGACTTAACTCCTATTCTATTCTTGACACAGTGTTAATATCTGAACAGACCATTGCTATGGTTTAAAACTTTTTGTCCCTTTCAAATGAATGTTGAAGATTAATTGCCAATGCAAAAGTATTGGGAGGTATGTCCTTTGGTGGGTGACTGTGTTTTGAGGGCTTTACCCTCATGAATGAGAATAGGTGCTTTTTAAAAAGGATTTGATGCATAGAGTTTGTTTTCTTGCCCTTTTGTCATTTACCAGGTGAACACACAGTTTCTACCCTTTAGAGGATGCGGATCTCACCAAAACACTGAATCTGTCAGTACCTTTATTTTGGACTTTCCAGCCTCCAGAACTATGAGAACATAAATTAACGTTCTGTATAAATTACCCACTCTCAAGTATTTTGATACAGCAGCACAAAACAGACTAAGATAAGAAAACATAATTTCATACTCAAAATGTATAGCTGAGATATGTTCTCTCATTGTGTTTGCACATACATAGCCATACAATATTTACATTGTACAATAAGTTCTCATTAAACATCATCAATAGATTCCTGGAAAGTACAACTTTAATAGAGATAAAATGTCATAAATCCAATTTTATCATAAACTAATTGATGTAAAAAAGAGTTTCATTTCCACAGAAAATTTCCGGTCACAAAACCATCACCAAACATCTAAATAAAGATTCAGAATACTTCTAATACTGAACATTGAAATAAATATGAGGCATATATATATTTAGGAAAGATTAACAAAAAGCTACATCATTATTTACTCAATTTTTGGTGAATCAATATGAGATAGGGGCCATAGAAGTGGTGGGTTAAATCAAGGAATAAATGTTTGCAAGACAAAAACTGTAAGGAGCATCTCCTACCATTACACAGTCTACAGAGAAAGGAATGACAAACACGGTGGGCTCCCTGAGTACTTTGGTATGGCATTGCTTATTGTTGTGGCTCTATATGATTATTGTAGACCTCACACATTTTGATTTTACAATCACTGGAATTCACTCATTCATTTATGAATTTTTCAATCTGCTCATTCCAGTTTAGAGTGTCAGTTGGCTAGAACCTTTCCTGGCAACTCAGGGCACAAAGTGTAAACCTACCCTAGACAGGACACTATCCCTTGGCAGTGTACACTCACACCAACTGTCACTCAGACTGGGACTACATAGCCAACCCAATTTGCTTCATGTACACAGGTTTGGGATGTCAAAAAAAAAAAAAAAAAAAAAGCTAAAGCGGGGGGATCCCCAAGAACTCAGAGAAAATCCATGCAGATATGGGGAAAATGTACAAACTTCACACAAGCAGTAGCTGGCCTGAAATAATTATTTCCCCAGCATTACAAGGAAATAATGTTCGATGAAATGACATTATTGAAAGACCTGCTGTACAGTGGTTAAAATTAGAGCTAGGTGAATGTTTAAGAAGACTGATTTAGCTTCAGATGTGTTTAGTTTGAGGAGACTGGAGTTGTGTGGAAAACAACTGAGAGAAAAACAGGCAACGTTATATAGGAATTCATCAGTGTAAAAATAGTGATTGAAGTCACTGAAATTTTAAACATTTCTCCAAACGAAGCTCTGAGGAGGGAGATGAGAAAACAAATAAGGATGAAATCTAGATGGTCACGCTTTGGGCAAAAATGTAGGAGAAACTATTCCTCAGCTTCAGGAATTAAAACATTTTTAGGTTTTATGAAATTTCAAAATAACAATTAATTTAGTATTTGGCCAAATCGTAATAGCTTGGAACCCATTTCCCCCTTCTAAAGACCACATCTATACAGGGAAGGGCTGATCTGGAATAAGTATATTCTAATGACCCTGTATCAAATATATACCCCAAACTTTTGTCACTTTACCCTTTACCTTCATCCTCCTCAAATTTTCTTGTAACTTTTCAGTTAAATGATCTTCATAGATGTTCATTCTGTCTTCTAATGCAGGATCTTTTATGCCAGCTGCTTATTTTTCATCTCAGAAGCTTCTGTCACTGACACATTCACCTGGGGATCTCTCCTTTACAAACTAAACTCGAGATCACAATGAATCCCCATTCATAAGCACCCAGACAGTTTTCTTATTGTGAGTCTTAAGGCAAATCACTACTGGGGAAGGGAAGATCTAAGTTAATTGTCAGATGGGCAATGGCAAAGCTTTGAAATTTTTTAAATCACTAACATTTAAACTTAAATCTGTGCCTTCCATTTGAGAGAGTAAAATGAAGGAAATTCAGGCTTCATATTTAGATTATCGTTTTTGAGAGTGAGATTCCCACAGTTCCACCAACACTTGATCTGCTACTTCCACCTAAGCATAGTAACAGAGTCTTGAGACCTTTAGCCACTATATACACTCTATCTGAAAAGCAAATTGAAATTAACTCTCAAGATGCAAATAAGACAGAATGAAATCTCTCTCTCTCTCTCTGAGACCTCTCTCTCTCTCTCTCTGTGTGTGTGTGTGTGTGTGTTAAATGAGCACAATTCTTCAGACAGTGTAGTTAGTTATTTCAACTAGTCAAAATATGATCATAAGATAAGTACTATGTATTCTTTTCCATATTATAAAACCTCTAGCCTCAAATCAGTCAATTCCAAACTCTTTATGCCTATTTATAGAATATTATTAAACCCAAGAAAACAAAGTGAAGGTATGACAGGATCATTATCAGAGTACCATTTCAAATTCAGGTAAAAAAACATTGTGAACAAAACTAATGACTCTCAAACATTTATTTATTAGGTCAGTAGTAGTATAGCTTCATAAGATTATTATCTTAGTCTAAGATAAAATTTCACCTAAGTTATCATAATTAGCTTATTGTAAAGTTTTTTAAAAGGGTAATTATGATTAAATTATACTTTAATTCATAATATCTGAATGCATTTAAAGCATTATCCACCTATTTTCAACAATAACAACAACAAAAAACCTAGTCACTCTACAACTGTAAAAATTAGTTGCTTAGATATAAATTATTTCAACTACAGGTAAATATTAATTGAGGAGTAATTTATCTCAATGACTGCATTTATTTCCTTTTTAGCTTTATCTGTTCCTCATTTTATCTTGAATGAGATTCTAAAATCTATCATTAAGTAGAGTTTAAAAGCCACTGAATCAAGCTCTCTAGGGCAACCTGCTCACTTTCTCCCAAGGGAAATAAAGAAAGCATGTGACTGTTAAAGAACTATGTTCTTCCTTTTAATTTTTTTCCCAAAGTAAATGCATTTTCCGGTGTAGAGGGGAAAACTCATGTTTTTAGAAATTGGTTGAACAAATTGAATCAGAATATTTTTCTTATTACGACTTGATTTTCCCAATCCCTCTCAACTTTCTCTTAATGAATGCCTTTCTTTGAGCCATAATTCATCTGCTACCAACCATGAAGTTTCAAGTAAAGGTAGTAATTTCCTAAGGGAACTTAACGCTCAGGGAATTCCAACAAAATACTAATTTTAAACTTAATGTTTGCTATAAATCACACCTAAGAAGCCAAGGGGAGTTTGCCTTTTCAAAGCTAT